>NW_024871228.1:1197500-1260440 GCF_019054845.1 Dipodomys spectabilis | reverse complement strand
AATTTTAGGATTAGAGTGAGAGTTAGGGTAAGGGTGTGGGTTAAGGTTAGGTTTAGGTTGAGGGTGAGGGTGAGGGTTAGGGTGAGGGTGAGTGTAAGGGTGAGGGTTAGGGTTAGGATTAGGGTTAGGTGAGGGTGAGGGTTAGGGTTAGAATTAGTGTTAGGGTTAAGTTTTGGCTGAGGGTGAGGTTGAGGGTGAGGGTTAGGTTTAGGGTTAGGGTGAGGGTGAGGTTTAGGGTGAGGGTGAGGTTTAGGGTTAATGTTAGAGTTAGGGTGAAGGTTAGGGGAGGGTTATGGTTAGGGTTAGGGTTAGGGTGAGGGTTAGGGTGAGGGTTAGGATGAGGGTTAGGTTTAGGGTTAATGTTAGGGTGAGGGTTTGGGTTAGGGTTAGGGTGAGGGTTAGGGTGAGGGATAGGGTTAAGGTCAGCGTGAGGGTTAGGGTGAGGGTTATGGTTAGGGTTACGGTTAGGGTGAGGGTTAGGGTGAGGGTGAGGTTAGGTTTAGGGTTAGGGTTAGGGTATTATGTAGGGTTAGGGTGAGTGTTAGGTTTAGTGTGAGGGTTAGGATTAGGGTAAATGTTAGGTTGAGGGTATGGGTTTGGGTGAGGGTTTAGGGTTAGAGTGAGGGTTAGGGTTAGGGTTAGGGTCAGGGTGAGAGTAAGGTTTAGGGTGAGGGTTAGGGTGAGGTTGAGGGTTAGGGTTGGCATTAGGATTAGTCTTAGGGTGACGGTGAGGGTGAGGGTTAGGTTTAGGATTAGGGTTAGGGTTAGAGTTAGGCTGAGGGTGAGTTTTAGGATTATGGTTGGGGTGAAGGTTAGGGTGAGGGTTCGTTTTATGGTTAGGGTGAGGCTTAAAGTGAGGGTAAGGGTTAGGGTGAGGGTTAGGGTGTGGTTGAGGGTTAGGGTTAGGGTTAGGGTTTTGGTGAAGGCTAGGGTGAGGGTGAAAGTTAGGGTGAGTGTGAGGTCTTGGGTTAGGTTTAGGGTTAGGATGAGGTTTAGGCTTAGGGGTAAGTTTAGGGTTAATTTGAGGGTTAGGGTTAGTGTGAGGTTTAGGGTTAGGGTGAGGGTGAGGGTTAGGGTTAGGGTGAGGTTTAGGGTGAGGTTTAGGGTTAGGGTTAGGGTGACGTTTAGGGTGTGGTTAGGGTTAGGGTTAGGGTTACGTTGAGGGTTACATTTAGCATTAGGGTTCAGGTGAAGGTGATGATTAGGGTTAGGGTTAGGGTGAGGGCTGATGTGAGGGTGAGAATTAGGGAAAGGGTTAGGGATAGGGTGAGGATTTGGGTTAGGGTTAGTGTTAGTCTGAGCTTTTGGGTGAGGGGTAGATTTAGGTTTATGTTGAGGGTTAGGTTTAGTGTGAGTTTTATGGTTAGGGTTAGGATGAGGGTAAGGGTTAGGGTGAGGGTTAGCGTGAGAGAGAGAGGGTTAGAGTTAGCATCAGGGTTAGGGTTAGGGTTAGGGTGAGCGTTAGGGTTATGTTTAGGGTTAGGGTGAGGGTGAGAGTGAGGATTAGTTTTAGGGTTAGGGTAAGGGTGTGGGTTAGGGTTAGGGTTAGGTTGAGGGTGAGGATGAGGGTTAGGGTGAGGGTGAGGGTTAGGTGAGGGTGAGGGTTAGGGTTAGAATTAGTGTTAGGGTTAAGTTTTGGCTGAGGATGAGGGTGAGGGTGAGGGTTAGGGTTAGGGTTAGTGTTAGGGTGAGGGTAAGGGTTTTGGTGAGGGTTAGGGTTAGAGTGAGCGTTAGGGTTAGCCTTAGCATTAGTGTGAGGATTAGGGTGAGGGTTGGGTTTAGGGTGAGGGGGAGTGTTAGGATTAGGGGTAGGGAGAAGGCTAGGGTGAGGGTGAGGTTTAGGGTTAGGGTTAAGGTTAGGGTGAGAGTTAGGATTAGGGTTATGGTGAGGGTTAGGGTGAGGGATCGGGTTAAGATTAGGGTGAGGGTTGGATTTAGGGTTAGGATTAGGGTTACGGTTATTGTTAGGCTTATGGTGAGGGTGAGGTTGAGGGTTAGCTTTAGCATTAGGATTAGGCTTAGGGTAAGGGTGAGGGTGAGTGTTAGGGTTAGGGTTAGAGTTATGCTGAGGGTGAGTTTTAGGGTTAGGGTTATGTTTAGGGTGAGGGTGAGGGTTAGGGTTAGGGTGAGGGTTAGGGTTAGAGTGAGTTTTAGGGTTAGGGTGAGGGTTAGGGTTAGGGTTAGGGTGAGGGTAAGGGTTAGGGTAAGTGTTAGGTTGAGAATGAAGATTAATGTTACAATGAGTGTTAGAGTGAGGGTTAGGATGAGGGTTAGGGTTATGGTCAGGGATATTGTTAGGGTTAGGGTGAGGGTGAGGATGAGGGTGAGGGTGAGTGTTAGGGTTAGGTTGAGGTTTAGCGTGAGGGTGAGTTTGAGGGTTAGGGTTAGTTTTACGGTTAGGGTTAGGGTTAGGCTGAGGGTAAGGGTTAGGGTTAGGGTCAGGGTGAGGGTAAGGATTAGGGTGAGGGTTAGGGTTAGGATTAGGGTTAGGGTGAGGGCTAGGGGTTGGATGAGGGTTAGGGTTAGGGTTAGGGTCAGGTTTAGGGCTAGAGTTAGGGTTAGAGTGAGGGTGAGTTTTAGGGTTAGGGTTAGGGTGAGAGTAAGTGTTGGGCTTAGGGTTAGGGTTAGGGTTATTGTTAGAGTTAGGGTTAGGGTTACAATTACAGTGAGGATGAGGGTTAGGGTGAGGGTTAGGTTTAGGGTTAAGGTGAGCTTTAGGGTTGGGGTAAGGGTTGGGGTTAAGATGAGGGTTAGGGTGAGGGGTAGGATTAGGGTTACGGTGAGGAGTATGGATAGTGTGAGCGTTAGGGTTAAGGTTAGGGTTAGGGGGAAGGTTAGTATTAGGTTGCAAGTTAGGGTGAAGGTGAGGGTTAGGGTTAGGTGTAGGGTTAGCTTGAGAGTGAGGGCGAGTGTTATGATTAGGGTTAGTGTTAGGGTTTGGCTGAGGGAAAGGATGAGGATGAGGGTGAGGTTCCGGATTGGTTGAGGGTTTGGGTTAGGGTTATGCTGAGGGTGAGTGTGAGGGTTAGGGGTAAGGTTAGGGTTAGGCTTAGAGTTAGGCTGAGGGTGAGGTTGAGGGTTCGGGTTAGGGTTAGGGTGAGGGTTAGGGTTAGGTTTAAGGTGAGGCTTAGGGCGAGGCTTAGGGTTAGGATTAGGGTTAGGGTTAGGCTGAGGGTGAGGGTGAGGGTTAGGGTTAGGGTGAGGGTTAGGATGAGTGTTAAGGATAGGGTGATGTTTAGGGTGAGGGTGAGGGTTAGGTTGAGGGTTAGGGTTATGGTGAGGGTTAGGTTGAGGTTTAGGCTGTTGGTTAGGGTTAGGTGAGGGTGAGGGTTAGGGTGAGGGTTAGGGTGAGGGTGAGGGTAAGGGTAAGGGTGAGGGTTAGGCTGAGGTTGAGGGTTATGTTAAGGGTGAGGGTTAGGGTGAGGGTTAGGGTTAGGTTTAGGATTAGGGTGAGGGTTAGGTTTAGGGTAGGGTGAGCGTTAGGGTGAGGGTGAAGGTTAGGGTTAGGGTGAGGGCTAGGGTGATGGTGAGGGTGATGGTTAGCGTTAGGGTTAGGTTTAGGCTGAGGGTTAGGGTTAGGCTGAGTGTTAAGGTTAGGCTGAGGTGTATGGTTAGTTTAAGGGTTAGTTTTTGGGTTAGGGTTAGTGTTAGAGTGAGGGTAAGGGTTAAGTTGAGGGTTAGGGTTCGGTGAGGGTTTGGGTTAAGATGGAGGTTAGGGTTAGGGTGAGGGTTTGGTTTAGGGGTAGGGTTAGGTTGAGGGTGAGGGAGAGGGTTAGGGTTAGGATTAGGGTTAGGGTTAGGCTGAGGGTGAGGGTGAGGGTGAGGGTTAGGGTGACGATTAGGGTTAGGTTTAGGGTGAGGGTTTGGGTGAGGGTTAGGGTTAGCATTAGGGTTAAGGTGAGGGCTAGGTTGAGGGTGAGGTTTGCGGTTAGGGATAGGGTGAGGATTAGGGTGAGGGTTAGGGTTAGGATTAGGGTTAGGGTAGGGTAAGATTTAGGGTGAGGGTTAGGTTTAGTGTGAGCATTAGGGTTAAGGTTAGGTTAGGATTAGTGTGAGGGTAATGGTTAAGTTGATGGTTAGGGTTGGGTGAGGGTTAGGGTGAGGCTTAGGGTGAGGGTGAGGGTTAGGGATAGGGTTAGGGTGAGGATTAGGGTTAGGGTTAAGGTTAGGGTGAGTGTTAGATTTAGGGTTAGGATGAGGGTTAGGATTAGGGTTAGAGTTAGGGTTATTGTTAGGATTAGGGTTAGGGTGAGGGTTAGGGTTAGGGTTAGGTTTAGGGTGAGAGTGATGGTTAGGGTTAGGGTTAGGGTTAGGGTGAAGGTGGGGGTGAGGTTTAGGATTAGGGTTAGTGTTAGGGTGAGGGTGAGGGCTAGGGTGAGGGTGAGGTTTAGGGTTAGGGTTAGGGTTAGGGTGAGGTTTTGGGTGGGGGTAAGTATTAGGGTGAATGTTAGGCTTAGGGTAAGGTTTCGGGTGATGTTGAGGGTTAGGGTTATTGTTAGGGTTAGGGTGAGGTTAAGGGTTAGGGTGAAGGTTATGGTGAGGGTGAGTTTAAGTGTTAGCATTAGGGTTATGGTGAGGGTTAGGGTTAGGGTTAGGGTTAGGGTGAGGGTAAAGTTTTGGGTGAGGTTTAGGGTGAGCGGGAGGGTTAGGGTTAGGGTAAGGTTTAAGGATTAGGATGAGGTTTAGGTTGAGGTTGAGTGTCAGGCTTAGGGTTAGGGTTAGGGTGAGGTTAAGGGTTAGGGTGAGGGTTATGGTGAGGGAGAGTTTAAGGGTTAGCATTAGGGTTAGGGTGAGGGTTAGGGTTAGGTTAGGGTAAGGGTTAGGGTTAGGGTGAGGGTTAGGTTGAGGGTAAGGGTAAGGGTAAGGGTGAAGGGTAGGGTTCGGTTTCGGGTTCAGGTTCGGTAGTGGGTTTCGGTTAGGTTTAGGGTGAGGCCTAAGGTGAGGTTGAGATTTAGGGTGAGGGTTACGGTGATGTTTAGGTTGAGGGTGAGCATTAGGGTTAGGGTTAGGGTTAGGGTGACGGTTAGGTTTAGTGTGAGGGTTAGGGTTATGTTTAGGGTGAGGGTAAGTGTTAGGGTGAGTGTTAGGGTGAGGGTGTGTGTTAGGATTAGGGTTAGGGTTAGGATTATGGTTAGGGTGAGGGTGAGAGTTAGGGTGAGGGTTAGGGTTAGGGTGATGTTAGGGTTAGGGTGACGGGGAGGGTGAGGTTTAGGGTTAGGGTTAGAGTTAGGTTGAGGGCTAGTGTGAGGGTGAGGTTTAGAGATAGGTTTAGGGTTAGGGAGAGGATTAGGCTAAGGTTTAGGGTGAGGGTTAAGTAGAGGGCTTGAGTTAGGTTTAGGGTGAGGTTTAGGATTAGTGTGAGGGTTAGGGATAGTGTTAGGGTAAGGGTAAGGTATACGGTGAGGGTGATGGTTAGGTTTAGGGTTAGGTTTAGGATTAGGGTGAGGGTGAGGTTGTGAGTTAGGTTTAGGGTGAGGGTTAGGGTTAGGGAGTGGGTTAGGGTTAGGGTTAGGGTTAGGGTGACGGTGAGGTTTAGGGTTAGGGTGAGGGGTAGGTTTAGGGTTAAGGTGAGGGTTAGGGTCAAGGGTAGGGTTAGGGTTAGGGTGAGGGTTCGGTTTAGTGTGAGCATTAGAGTTACAGTTAGTGTTATGATTAGTGTCAGGGTGAGGGTTAGGGTTAGGGTTAGGGTGAAGGTTAGGGTTAGGGTTAGGGATATTGTTAGGGTGAGTGTTAGATTTAGGGTTATGGTTAGGGTTAGGGTTAGGGTTATTGTTAGGGTTAGGGTTAGGATTAGGGTTAGGGTTCGGTTTAGGGTGAGGGTGAGTGTTAGGGTTAGGATTAGTGTTAGGATTAGGGTTAGGTTGAGGGTGAGGGTGAGGGTGAGGGTGAGGGTTAGGGTTAGGGTGAGGGTTAGGGTTAGTGTGAGGGTTAGGTTTAGGGTTAGTGGGAGGGTAAGTGTTAGGGTGAGGGTTTGGGTGAGGGTGAGGGTGAGGGTTAGGGAGAAGGTTAGGGTTAGTGGGAGGGTAAGGTTTAGGGTTAGGTTTAGGATTAGGGTGAGCGGAGGTGTTGGTTAGGTTTCGGGTGAGGGTTAGGGTTAGGGTGAGCGTTAGGCTTAGAGTTAGGCTGAGGTTGAAGGTGAGGGTGAGGGGGACGTTTAGGGTTAGGGTGAGGGTGAGGGTTAGGGTTAGTGGGTGAGGGTGAGGTTAAGGGTTAGGGTGAGGTTTAGGGTGATGGAGAGGGTGAGGGTTAAGGTTAGGGTTAGGGTTAGTTTGAGGGTTAACATGAGGGTTAGGGTTAGGGTTAGGGTTAGTTTAAGGGTGAGGGTTAGTGTTAGGGTGAGGGTTAGGGTTAGGGTGAGGGTTAGGGTAGGATAAGGGTTAGGGTGAAGGCTAGCGTGACGGTGAGGGTTAAGGTTAGGGTGAGGGGTAGGGTTAGGGTGAAGTAGAGGGTTAAGTTTAGGGTGAGGTTTAGCATTAGGGTTCGGTTTATGGTTAGGGTGCGAGTTAATGTTAGTGCTAGGCTTAGGGTTTCGGTGAGGGTGAGGGTTAGGGTTAGGGTGAGGGTAAGGGTGAGGGTTAGGTTTAGGGTTAGGATTAGGGTTAATTTGAGGGTGAGGGTGAGTGTTAGAGTTAGGGTTAGGGTTAAAGTTAGCCTGAGGGTGACAGTGAGGTTGAGGGTGAGGGTTAGGGTTAGGTTTAGGGTTAGGGTTAGGCTGAGGGTGAGGGTGAGTTTGAGGGTGAGGATTAGGGTTAGGTTTCGGGTTAGGGTTAGAGTTAGGGTTAGGATGAGGGTTAGGGTGAGGTGTAGTGTTAGTGTTAGGGTGAGGTTTAGGGTTAGGGTTACGGTAAGGGTTCGGGTGAGGTTTAGGGTTAGGGTGAGGGTGACGTTTAGTGTTAGGGTGAGGGTTAGGGTGAGGGTCAGTGTTAGGTTAGGGTGAGGGTTAGGGTTAGAGTGAGGGTTAGGTTTAGGGTTAGGGTTAGGGTGAGGGTAAGTGCTAGGGTGAGCGTTAGGGTTAGGGTTATGGTGAGCGTAAGGGTTAGGGTGAGGGTTAGGGAGATGGTTAGGATTAGGGATAGGCTTAGGGATAGGGTGAGGGTTAGGTTGAGGGTTAGGGTTAGGATTAAGTTTAGGGTTGGGGGAGGGTTAGGGTGAGGGTTAGGATTAGGGTTAGGGTTAGGGTGAGGGTTAGGGTTAGGGTTAGGATTAGGTTTACAGTGAGGGTAAGGGTAAGCATATGGTTTAGGTTGAGTGTTTGAGATAGCATTAGGGTTAGAGTGAGGGTTAGGGTTAGGGTTAGGGTTAGGATTAGGTTTACGGTGAGGGTAAGGGTTAGCATGATGTTTAGGTTGTGTGTTTGAGAGAGCATTAGGGCTAGAGTGAGGGTTAGGGTGAGGGTTAGGGTTAGGGTGAGGGTGAAAGTGAGGGTTAGGGATACGGTGAGGGTTACGGTTAGGGTTAGGGTTAGGGTTATTGTTAGGTTTACAGTTAGGGTTAGGGTTAGAGTGAGGGTGAGGGTGAGGGTGAATTTGATGGTTAGGGTTAGGGTTAAGGTGAGGGTGAGGGTGAGGGTGAGTGTTAGGTTTAGGATTAGGATTACGGTTAGGCTGAGGGTGCAGATGAGGGAGAGGGTGAGGGTTAGGGTTAGGGTTAAGGTTAGGGTTAGGATGAGGGTTAGGGTGAGGTGAGGTGTAGGTTTAGGGTTAGGGTGAGGTTTATGGTTAGGGTAAGGATGAGGGTAAGGGTTAGGGTGAGGGTCAGTGTTAGGGTGAGGATTAGGGTTAGGGTGGACGTTAGGGTAAGGGTAAGGTTTACGGATAGGGTTAGGGTGAGGTTGAGGGTGAGGGTAAGGGTTAGGATTAGGGTTAGGGTTAGGCTTAGGATTAGGCTGAGGGTGAGGGTGAGGGTGACGGTTAGGGTTAGGGTGAGGGTTAGGGTTAGCTTTAAGGATATTGTTAGGTTTAGGGTTAGGGTTAGGGTGAGGGTGAGGGTGAGGGTGAGGATGAGGGTTAGGTTTAGGGTTATTCTGAGGGTGAGGGTGAGGTTGAGGGAGAGGGTGAGGGTTAGGGTTAGGGTTAGGCTGAGGGTGAGGGTGAGGTTGAGGGAGAGGGTGAGGGTTAGGGTTAGGTTGAGGTTAGGGTTAGGTTAGGGTAAGGGTTAGGGTTAGGGTGAGGGTTAGGTTTAGTGTTAGATTTAGGGTGAGGGTAAGTTTTAGGGTGAGGGTTAGGGTGAGGGTTAGGGTCAGAGTTAGGGTTAGGGTTATGATGAGGGTAAGGCTTAGGGTGAGGGTTAGGGTGAGGGTTAGGTTTAGGGATAGTGTTAGGGATAGGGTGAGGGTTAGGATGAGGGTTAGGGTTAAGATTAAGGTTAGGGTTAGGGTGAGGGTTAGGGTTAGGTTTAGGGTTTGGGTGAGGGCTAGGGTGAGGGTGAGGTTTAGGGTTAGGATTAGGTTTAAAGTGATGGTAAGGGTTAGTGTGAGGTTTAGGGTGAGTGTTCGAGATAGCATTAGGGTTAGAGTGAGAGTTAGGGTGAGGGTTAGGGTTTGGGTTAGGGTGAGGGTGAGGGTGAGATTTAGGTTAGGGTTAGGGTCAGGTTTTGGGTTAGGGTGAGGGTTAGTTTTAGGGATAGGGTCAGGGTGAGGGTGAGGGTGATGGTGAGGGTTAGCGTGAGGGTGAGGGTGAGGGTTAGGGTTAGGGTTAGGGTTAGGGTTAGGGTTAGGGTGAGGATGAGGGTGAGGGTTAGGTTTAGGATTAGGGTTAGGGTTAGAGTTAGGCCGAGGGTGAGGGTGAGGGTGAGGGTGACGGTTAGGGTTAGATCTAGGGTGAGGTTTAGGTTTAGTGTGAGGTTTAGGGTGAGGGTGAGGTTAAGGATTCGGGTGAGGGTGAGAGTTAGAGTGAGGGTTAGGGTGAGAGTTAAGGTTAGGGTTAGGTTAGTGTTAGGGTGAGCGTTAGGGTTAGGTTTAGGGTAAGGGTTAGGGTTAGGATTAGGTTTAGGGTGAGGTCTAGGGAGACAGTGAGGGTTAGGGTTTGGGTTAGGTTGAGGGTTAGGTTTAGGGTTAAGGTGAGGGTTGGGGTGAGGTGTAGGGTTAGGGTTAGGGTGCGGGTTAGGTTATTTTCAGCGTTAGGGTTAGGGTGAATGTTAGGGTAAGGGTAAGGGTGAAGTTTAGGTTGAGGGTTAGGATTAGCATTAGGGTTAGGGTTAGGGTTACTCTGAGTGTGAGGGTGAGGTTGAGGGTTAGGGTTAGGGTTAGGGTTTGGGTTAGTTTGAGGGCTAGGGTCAGGGTTAGTGTTAGGGTGAGGGTAAGGGTGAGGGTGGGGTGAGGGTGAAGTTTAGGATGAGGGTTATGGTTAGGGTGAGGGCTAGGGTGAGGTTGAGTGTTAGGGTTAGGATTAGGGTGAGGTTTAGGGTTAGGTTTAGGGTGAGGGTTATGTTGAGGGGTAGGGTTAGGTTGAGGGTGAGGGTTAGGTTTAGTGTGAGGGATAGGGTTAGGGTTAGGGTTAGGGTGAGGGTAAGGGTTAGGGTGAGGGTTAGGGTGAGGTTGAAGTTAGGGTTAGGATTAGGTTTAGGGTTAGGGTTAGGCTGAAAATGAGGGTGAGGGTGAAGGTTAGGGTTAGTGTTAGGTGAGGGTGAGGGCTAGGGTGAGGGTGAGGGTCAGGGTCAGGGTGAGGATGAGTTTGAGGGATTCAGTTAGGTAAGTGTTAGGGTTAGGGTGAGGATTAGCTGAGGGTGAGGGTTAGGGTGAAGTTTAGGGTTAGGGTGAGTGTTAGGGTTAGGATTAGGGTGAAGGTTAGGTTTAGGGTGATATGTAGGGTGAGTGTTAGGGTGAGGGTGAGGGTTAGGTGTAGGGTTAGCGTGAGTGTTTGGGTGAGGGGTAGGGTTAGGGATAGGGTGAAAATTATGGATAGTGTGAGGGTTAGGGTTAGGGTGAGGATAAAGTAAGGGTGAGGGTTAGGGTGAGGGTGAGGTTTAGATTTACTGTTAGGGGTTGGGTTAGGGTTAGGGTTACTGTTAGTGAGGGTGAGGGTGAGGGTGAGGGTGAAGGATAAGTTTAGGCTTAGGGTTAGGGTTAGTATGAGGTTTAGGTTTAGGTTTAGGGTTAGGGTTAGGGATATTGTTAGGGTTAGGGTTAGGGAGAGGGTGAGGATGAGGGTGAGGGTGAGGGCGAGGGTTAGGGTTAGGGTTAGGTTTAGGGTGAGAGTGAGGGTGAGGGTGAGGGTTAGGGTTAGGAATAGGGTTCGGTTTAGGGTGAGGGTTAGGGTTAGTGTGAGGGTTAGTAGGGTTAGGTTTAGTGTTAGGGTGAGGGTAAGGGTTAGGATGAGGATTAGGTTTAGGGTGAGGGTTAGGTATAGGGTGAGATTTAGGGATAGGGTTAGGGTTCGGGTGAGGGTTAGGGTTAGGATGGAGGTTAGGTTTAGCATTAGGGTTAGGGTTAGGGTTAGGGTTAGGGTTAGGTTAGGGTGAGGGTTAGGGTTAGGGTGAGGGTTAGGGTGAGGGTGAGGGTAGGGGTAAGTGTGAGGGTTGGGGTGAGGGTGAGGTTTACGGTAAGGGTTACAGGGTGTGGGTGTGGGTTAGGGTGAGGTTAGGGTTAGGGTAAGGGTGAGGGTTAGGGTGAGGGTTAGGGTTAGGTTATTTTCAGGGTTAGGGTTAGGGTGAATGTTAGGGTAAGGGTAAGGGTGAAGTTTAGGGTGAGGGTGAGGGTTAGGTTAAAGGTTAGGGTTAGGGTGAGGGTCGGAGTTAGGTTGAGGTTTAGCGTGAGGGTAAGGGTGAGGGTGAGGGTTTGTGTTAGGTAAGTGTTAAGGTTGGGGTTCAGATGAGGATTAGGGTGAGTGTGAGGGTGAGTGTGAAGGTTAGGTTTAGGGTTAAGTTTAGGCTTAGGGTTAGGCTGAGGGTGAGGTTGAGGGTGAGAGTTAGGGTTAGGGTGAGGGTGAGGGTTAGGGTTAGCATGAGGGTTAGGGTGAGGGTTCGGTTCAGGATTAGGGTTAGGGTCAGTGCTAGGGTGAGGGTTAGGGTTAGTGTGAGGGTTAGTAGGGTTAGGTTTAGTGTTAGGGTGAGGGTAAGGGTTAGGATGAGGATTAGGTTTAGGGTGAGGGTTAGGTATAGGGTGAGATTTAGGGATAGGGTTAGGGTTCGGGTGAGGGTTAGGGTTAGGATGGAGGTTAGGTTTAGCATTAGGGTTAGGGTTAGGGTTAGGGTTAGGGTTAGGTTAGGGTGAGGGTTAGGGTTAGGGTGAGGGTTAGGGTGAGGGTGAGGGTAGGGGTAAGTGTGAGGGTTGGGGTGAGGGTGAGGTTTACGGTAAGGGTTACAGGGTGTGGGTGTGGGTTAGGGTGAGGTTAGGGTTAGGGTAAGGGTGAGGGTTAGGGTGAGGGTTAGGGTTAGGTTATTTTCAGGGTTAGGGTTAGGGTGAATGTTAGGGTAAGGGTAAGGGTGAAGTTTAGGGTGAGGGTGAGGGTTAAGTTAAAGGTTAGGGTTAGGGTGAGGGTCGGAGTTAGGTTGAGGTTTAGCGTGAGGGTAAGGGTGAGGGTGAGGGTTTGTGTTAGGTAAGTGTTAAGGTTGGGGTTCAGATGAGGATTAGGGTGAGTGTGAGGGTGAGTGTGAAGGTTAGGTTTAGGGTTAAGTTTAGGCTTAGGGTTAGGCTGAGGGTGAGGTTGAGGGTGAGAGTTAGGGTTAGGGTGAGGGTGAGGGTTAGGGTTAGCATGAGGGTTAGGGTGAGGGTTCGGTTCAGGATTAGGGTTAGGGTCAGTGCTAGGGTGAGGGTTAGGGTTAGTGTGAGGGTTAGTAGGGTTAGGTTTAGTGTTAGGGTGAGGGTAAGGGTTAGGATGAGGATTAGGTTTAGGGTGAGGGTTAGGTATAGGGTGAGATTTAGGGATAGGGTTAGGGTTCGGGTGAGGGTTAGGGTTAGGATGGAGGTTAGGTTTAGCATTAGGGTTAGGGTTAGGGTTAGGGTTAGGGTTAGGTTAGGGTGAGGGTTAGGGTTAGGGTGAGGGTTAGGGTGAGGGTGAGGGTAGGGGTAAGTGTGAGGGTTGGGGTGAGGGTGAGGTTTACGGTAAGGGTTACAGGGTGTGGGTGTGGGTTAGGGTGAGGTTAGGGTTAGGGTAAGGGTGAGGGTTAGGGTGAGGGTTAGGGTTAGGTTATTTTCAGGGTTAGGGTTAGGGTGAATGTTAGGGTAAGGGTAAGGGTGAAGTTTAGGGTGAGGGTGAGGGTTAGGTTAAGGGTTAGGGTTAGGGTGAGGGTCGGAGTTAGGGTGAGGGTTAGCGTGAGGGTGAGGGTGAGGGTGAGGGTTTGTGTTAGGTAAGCGTTAAGGTTGGGGTTCGGATGAGGATTAGGGTGAGTGTGAAGGTTAGGTTTAGGGTTAAGTTTAGGCTTAGGGTTAGGCTGAGGGTGAGGTTGAGGGTGAGAGTTAGGGTTAGGGTGAGGGTGAGGGTTAGGGTTAGCATGAGGGTTAGGGTGAGGGTTCGGTTTAGGATTAAGGTTAGGGTCAGTGCTAGGGTGAGAGTGAGGGTTAGGGTTAGGGTTGGGGTGAGGTTTAGGGTTAGGGTTAGGGTTAGGGTGAGGGTTAGGGTTAGGGTTAGGTTTATGGTGAAGGTGAGGGTTAGGGTTAGGGTGAGGGTTAGGGTTAGGGTTAGGGATAGCATGGGGTTGAGGCTTAGGATTAGGGTTAGGGTTAGGGTTCGGGTGAGCGTTAAGATTGTTGTTAGGGTTAGGGTTAGAGTTACGTTTCATTGAGGGTGAAGGAGAGGGTGAGGGTTATGGTTAGGGTTACGGTGAGGTTTAGGGTTAGGATTAGGGTTAGGGTTAGGATATGGGTTACGGTGAGGGGTAGGGTTAGGGTTACAGTGAGGGTTAGGGTTAGTGTGACCGTTAGGATTAGGGTTAGGGTTAGGGTTATTGTGAGTGTAAGGGTTACGGTGAGGGTTAGGCTGAGGGTGAGGTTTAGGATTAGGGTTAGGTTTATGGTGAGGGTTAGGTTGAGGGTTAGGGTTAGGGTTTGGGTTAGGGTTAGGGTGAGGGTGAGGGTTAGGGTGAGGGTAAGTGTTAGGGTGAGGTTTAGGGTTAAGGTGAGGTTTAGGGTGAGGTTGAGGGTTAAGGTTAGGGTTAGGGTGAGGTTAAGGGTTAGAGTGAGGGTGAGGTTTAGAGTGAGGGTTAGGGTTAGGTTAGGGTGAGAGTTAGGGTTAGAGTGAGGGTTAGGTTGAGGGTAAGTGTAAGGGTAATTGTGAGGGTTAGGGTGAGGGTGAGGGTAACGGTAAGGGTGAGGTTTAGGGTGAGGGTGAGGGTTAGGGTGAGGGTTAGGGTTAGGGTTTGGTTTAGGGTGAGGGATAAGGTTAGGGTTAAGGGGAGGTTTAGGGGGAGGGGGAGGGTTAGGGTTAGGGTGAGGGTTAGGTTTAGTGTGAAGGTTAGGGTTAGGATTAGGGTTAGAGTGAGGGCTTGGGTGAGGTTGAGGGTTAGGGTTAGGCTGAGGTTAGGGTGAGGATTAGTGTATGGGTTAGGTTTAGGTTTAGGATTAGGATTAGGGTTATTGGTAGCGTTAGGGTTAGGGAGAGGTTGAGGATGAGGGTGTGGGTGAGGGTGAGGTTTAGGGTTAGGGTTAGGTTTAGGGTGAAGTTGAGGGTGAGGGTTAGGGTTAGGGTATGGTTTAGGCTTAGGGTGAGGGTTAAGGTTAGTGTGAGGGTTATTGTTAGGGTTAGGGTGAGTGTTAGGGTGAGTGTAAGGGTTAAGGTGAGGGTTAGGGTTAGGGTCAGGTTTAGGGTTCGGTTAGGATTAGGGTAAGGGTTAGGTTTAGGGTGGAAGTTAGGGTTAGCATTAGGGTTAGGTTGAGGGTAGGGTGAGGGTTAGGGTTAGTTTAGGGTGAGGTTTAGTGTTAGGGTGAGGGTTAGGGTGAGGGTGAAGGTAAGGATAAGTGTGAGGGTTAGGGTTAGTGTGTGGGTTATGGTAAGGTTGAGGGATACGGTGTGGGTGAGGGTTAGGGTGAGGGTTAGGGTTAGGGTTATGTTTAGGTTGAGGGTTAGGGTGAGGGTTAGGGTTAGGTTAGGGTGAGGGTTAGGGTTAGGGTGAGGGTGAGCGTGAGGGTAAGGGTGAGGGTTAAGGGTGATGGTGAGGGTTACGGTAAGGGTGAAGGTAAGGGTGACGGTGAGGGTTAGTGTGAGGGTTAGGGTTAAGGTTAGGGTTAGGGTGAGGGTTAGGGTGAGGATTAGGGTTAGGGTTAGGATGAGGGTAAGGGTGAGGGTGAGGTTTAGTGTTAGGGTGAAGGTTAGGGTTAGGGTTAGGGTTAGGTTTAGGTTTAGAGTGAGGGCTAGGGTGAGGGTGAGATTTAGGGTTAGGGTTAGTGTTAGGGTTAGGGTGAAGGTGAGGGTTAGGGTTAGGGTTAAGGTTAGGGTTAGGCTGAGGTTGAGGGTGCGGGTTAGGGTTAGGGTGAGGGTTAGGGTTACTGTTAGTGTGAGGATTAGGGTGGGGTTTAGCGTTAGGATTAGGGGTAGGGTGAGGCTGAGGTTGAGTGTGATTGTGAGGGTGAGGATTAGGGTTATGGTTAGGTTTAGGCTTAGGGTTATGTTGAGGGTTAGGGATAGGGTGATGGTTAGTGTGAGGGTGAGGGTGAGGGTTAGGGTGACGGTGAGTTTTAGGTGAGTGTTAGGGTTCATGAGGGGATTATGGTTAGTTTTAGGGTTAGGGTGAGGTTTAGGGTTAGGGTTAGGATGAGGGTTCGGATGAGGGGTAGGGTTAGGGTTAGGGTGAGGGTTAGGGTTAGTTTGAGAGTTAGGGTTAGGGTTAGGGTGAGGGTTATGGTGAGGGTTAGATTTAGTGTTAGGGTTAGGGTGAATGTTAGGGTGAGGGTAAGGTTTAGGGTGAGTGTTAGGGTGAGTGTGAGGGTTAGGGTTAGGATGAGGGTTAGGGTTAGGGTGAGGGTTAGGTTTAGGGTGAAGGTAAGGATGAGGTTCGGGTTAGGGTTAGGATTAGGTTTAGGGTTAGAGTTAGGCTGAGGGTGAGGGTGAGGGTGAGGGTTAGTGTTAAGTTTAGTGTTAGGCTGAGGGCTAGGCTGAGGGTGAGGGTTAGGGTGAGGGTGAGGATGAGGGTTTGTGTTAGGTAAGGGTTAAGGTTGGGGTTAGAATGAGGATTAGGTTGAGGGTGAGTGTGAGGGTTAAGGTTAGGGTTAGGGTTAGGCTTAGGGTTAGGCTGAGGGTGAGGGTGAGTGTGAGGGTTAGGGTTAGGGTGAGGGTTAGGGTTAGATTTAGAGTGAGGGTTAGGATGAGAGTTATGTTTAGGTTAGGTTTATGGTGAGTGCTAGGTTGAGAGTGAGGGTTAGGGTTAGGGTTGGGGTGAGGTTTAGGGTTAGGGTTAGGGTTAGGTTTTGGATGAGGTTTAGGGTTAGGGTAAGGGTTACCGTGAGGGTGAGGGTTAGGGTTAGGGTGAGGGTTAGGGTTAGGGTTAGGGTTAGTGTGAGGTTGAGGATTAGGATTAAGGTTAGGGTTAGGGTTAGGGTTAGGATTATTGTTAGGGTAAGGGTTAGAGTTATGGTTATGGTGAGGTTGAGGTTGAGGTTGAATGTTAGGGTTACGGTTAGGGTGAGGTTTAGGGTTAGGGTGAGGGTTAGGATAAGGGTTAGGGTGAGGGGTAGGTTTAGGGTTAGGGTGAGGGTTAGGGAGAGGGTGAGATTTAGGGTGAGGGTTAGGGTTAGGTTTGGGTGGGGGTTAGGGTTAGGGTGAGGGTGAGTGTGAGGGTTAGGGTTTGGGTTAGGATTAGGCTTAGAGTTAGGGTGAGGGTGAGGGTGAGTGTGAGGATTAGGGTTAGGGTGAGGGTTAGGTTTAAGGTTAGGGTGAAGGTTAGGTTGAGGGTGAAGGTTAGGATTAGATTTACAGTGAGGGCTAAGCTGAGGATGAGGGTTAGGGTTAGGGTTAGGGTGAGGTTTAGGGTTAGGGTTAGGGTTAGTGCTAGGGTGAGTGTAAGGGTTACGGTGAGGGTTAGGGTTAGGGTGAGGTTTAGGGTTCGGTTTAGGGTTAGGGTGAGGGTTAGGTTTAGGGTGGAGGTAAGGGTTAGCATTAGGGTTAGGGTGAGGGTAGGGTGAGGGTCAGGGTTAGTTTAGGGTGAGGTTTAGGGTTTGTGTGAGTGTTGGGGTGAGGCTGAAGTTAAGGATAAGTGTGAGGGTTAGGGTTAGTGTGAGGGTTACGGTAAGGATGAGCGTTACGGTGTGGGTGAGGGTTAGGGTTAGGGTTAGGTTTAGGGTGAGGGTTAGGGTGAGGGTTAGGGTTAGGTTAGGGTGAGGTTAGGTTTAGGGTGAGGGTTAGGGTGGGGGTGAGTGTGAGGTTAAGGGTGAGGGTAAGGGTGACGTTGAGGCTTAGGGTGAGGTTTAGGGTTAGGTTTAGGGTTAGGGTGAGGGTTAGGGTGAGGGTTAGGGTTAGGGTTAGGGTGAGGGTAAGGGTGAGGGAGAGGCTTAGCGTTAGGGTGAGGGTTAGGGTTAGGGTTAGGTTTAGGTTTAGGGTGAGGGCTAGGATGAGGGTGAGGGTTAGGGTTAGGGTTAGGGTGAGGGTTAGGATGAGTGTGAGGGTTAGGCTTAGGGTTAAGTTTAGGTTTAGACTGAGGGTGAGGGTGTGGGTTAAGGTTAGGGTTAGGGTGAAGTTTAGGGTTAGGGTTAGTGTGAGAGTTAGGGTGAGGTTTAGCATTAGGATTAGGAATAGGGTAAGGCTGAGGGTGAGTGTGATTGTGAGGGTGAGGTTTAGGGTTAGGGTTAGGGTTAGGATTAGGGTGAGGGTGAGGGATAGGGTTATGGTGAGGCTTAGGATGAGGGTGAGGTTTAGGTGGGTGTTAGGGTGCGGGTGGGGGTTAGGGTTAGTTTTAGGGTTAGGGTGAGGGTTTGGGTTAGGGTTAGGATGAGGGTTAGGATGAGGGGTAGGGTTAGGGTTAGGGTGAGGGTTAGGGTTAGTTTGAGAGTTAGGGTTAGGGTTAGGGTTAGGGTGAATTTTAGGGTGAGGGTAAGGTTTAGGGTGAGCGTTAGGGTGAGTATGAGGGTTAGTGTTATGGTGAGGATTAGGGTTTGGGTGAGGGTTAGGGTTAAGTTTAGGGTGAAGGTAAGGGTGAGGTTCAGGGTTAGGGTTAGGATTAGGTTTAGGGTTAGAGTTAGGCTGAGGGTGAGGGTGAGGATTAGTGTTAAGTTTAGTGTTAGGCTGAGGGCTACGCTGAGGGTGAGGGTTAGGGTGAGGGTGAGGGTTTGTGTTAGGTAAGGGTTAAGGTTGGGGTTAGAATGAGGATTAGGTTGAGGGTGAGGGTGAGTGTGAGGGTTAAGGTTAGGGTTAGGGTTAGGCTTAAGGTTATGCTGAGGGTGAGGGTGAGTGTGAGGGTTAGGGTTCCAGTGAGGTTTAGGGTGAGAGTTAAGTTTAGGATTAGGTTTATGGTGAGTGCTAGGGTGAGAGTGAGGGTTAGGGTTAGGGT
The DNA here is from genome assembly GCF_019054845.1 of Dipodomys spectabilis. Lineage (NCBI taxonomy): Eukaryota > Metazoa > Chordata > Mammalia > Rodentia > Heteromyidae > Dipodomys > Dipodomys spectabilis. Next base: position 1,243,028 of record NW_024871228.1, on the reverse strand, counting down.
TAGGGTTAGGGTTAGGATGAGGGTTAGGTTGAGGGGTAGGTTTAGGGGTAGGGTGAGGTTAAGGGTTAGGGTGAGGGTTAGGGAGAGGGTGAGATTTAGGGTGAGGGTTAGGGTTAGCTTAGGGTGAGGGTTAGGGTTAGGGTGAGGGTGAGTGTGAGGGTTAGGTTTAGGGTTAGTATAAGTCTTAGGGTTATGCTGAGGGTGAGGGTGAGTGTGAGGTTTAGCGTTAGGGTGAGGGTTAGGGTTACCTTTAGGGTGAAGGTTATGTTGAGATTTAGGGTTAGGATTAGGTTTACAGTGAGGGCTAGGCTGAGGATGCGGGTTAGGGTGAGTTTAGGGTTAGGGTTAGGGTGAGGGTAAGGGTTAGGGTCAGGGTTAGGGTGAGGGTGAGGTTTAGGGTGAGGGTTAGGTTTGTGGTGAGGTTTAGGTTGAGGGTTTGGGTTTGGGTTAGGGTGAGGGTGAGGGTGAGGGTTAGAGTGAGGTTTAGGTTTATGGATACGGTAAAGGTCAGGGTTAGGGTGAGGGTAAGATTTAGGGTGAAGTTTAGGTTTAAAGTGAGGTTTCGGGTGAGGTTCAGGGTTGGGGTTAAGGTTAGGGTTAGGGTGAGGTTAAGTGATAGGGTGAGGGTTAGGGTGAGGGTGAGGATTAGGGTGAGGGTTAAGCTTAGGTTAGAGTTAGGGTTAGGGTTAGGGTTAGGGTGAGGTTACGTGATAGTGTGTGGGTTAGGGTGAGGGTGAGGATTAGGGTGAGGGTTAGGGTTAGGGTGAGGTTTACAGTTAGGCTGAGGATTAGGGTTATGGTTAGGGTTTGTGTGAGGGTTAGGGTTAGGATGAGGGTTAGGGTGAGGGGTACGGTTAGGGTTAGGGTGAGATTTAGGGTTAGTTTGAGGGTTAGGGTTAGAGTTAGAGTTATTGTGAGGGTTAGGTTGAGGTTTAGGGTTTGGGTTAGGTTTAGGGTGAGGGTGAAGGTTAGGATTAGGGTTAGGGTAAGGTTTATTGTTAGGGTTAGGGTTAGGGTTATGGTTAAGGAGAGGTTGAGTGTGAGGGTGAGAGTTAGGGTTAGGGTTAGGGTTAGGGTTAGAATTACGGTGAGCGTGAGGGTTAGGGTTAGGATTAGGGTTAGGGTTAGGGTTAGGGTTAGGGTTAGGGTGAGGGTGAGGGTTAGGATTAAGTTTAGGGTTAGGGTTAGGTTTAGGGTTAGCATGAAGGTTAGGGTGAGGCGTAGTGTTAGGGTTAGGGTGAGGGTTAGGGTTATGGTTACGGTTAGGGTCAGGGTAAGGGTGAGGGTAAGAATTAGGGTGAGGTTTAGGGTTAAAGTGAGGTTTTGGGTGAGGTTCAGGTTTAGGGTTAGGGTTAGGGTTAGTGTCAGGTTAAGTGTTAGGGTGAGGGTTAGGGTTAGGGTGAGGGTTACGGTTAGGCTGAGGGTTAGGGTTAGGGTGGAGGTTAGGGTGAGAGTGACGGTTAGGGTTAGGGTGAGTTTTTCGGTTATGGTGAGGGTTAGGGTTAGGGGTAAGGTTTGGTTGAGGATTAGGGTTAGGGTGGAGGTTAAGGTGAGGGTGACGTTAGGGTTAAGGTTAGGGTTAGGGTGAGGGTGAGGGGTAGGGATAGAGTTAGGGTTAGGTTTAGGGTTAGGTGTAGGATTAGGGTGAGGGTGAGTGTGAGGGTTAGGGTTAGGTTTAGGCTTAGGCTTAGGGTTAGGCTGAGGGTGAGGATGAGTGTGAGAGTTAGGATTAGGATGAGGGTTAGGTTTAGCGTTAGGATGAGTGTTAGGGTGAAGGTTAGGTTTAGGATTATTGTTAGGGTGATGGCTAGGGTAAGGATGAGGGTTAGGGTTAGGGTTAGGGTGAGGTTTAGTGGTAGGGTTAGGGTTAGGGTGAGGGTGCTGGTTAGGGTTAGAGTTAGTGTTAGGGTTAGAGTTAGGGTGAGGGTTAGGGTTAGGGTTAGGGTTAAGACTAGGATTAGCATTATGGTGAGAGTGGGTGTGAGCATTAGGTTCAGGGTTAGACTTAGGGTTAGATTGAGGGTGAGCGTGAGGGTGAGGGTTAGGGTGAGGGATAGGGTTAGGATTAGGGTGAGGGTGAGGGTTAGGGTTAGGATTAGGGTGAGGGTGAGGGCTAGGGTGAGGGTGAGGGTTAGGGTTTGGTTTAGGCTGAGGTTTAGGGTTAGGGTTAGGGTTAGGCTGAGGGTATGGCTGAGTCTGAGGGTTAGGGTTAGGGTGAGGTTTAGGGTTAGAGTTGGGGTGAGGGTGAGGTTGAGGGTGAGGGTTAGGGTTAGGTTTAGGGTTAGGTTTAGTGTTAGGGTTAGGCTTAGGGTTAGGGTGAGGGTTAGGCTTATGGTTACGGTTACGGTGAGGGTGACGATGAAGGTTAGCTTTAGGATGAGTGTTAGGATTAGGGTAAGGGTTAGGGTGAGTGTGGGGGTTAGGATTAGGGTTAGGGTTAGGTTTATTGTTAGGGTTAGGGTTAGGGTTACAGTTACCGTGAGGGTGAGGTTGAAGGTGAGGGTGAGGATTAGGGTTAGGGTAAGGTTGAGGTTTAGGGTTAGGGTTAGGGTTAGGATGAGGGTTAGGGTGAGGGGTACGGTTAGTGTTAGGGTGAGATTTAGGGTTACTTTGAGGGTTAGGGTTAGAGTTAGGGTGAGGGTTATGTTGAGGTTTAGAGTTTGGATTAGGGTTATTGTGAGGGTGAGGGTGAATTTTAGGGTTAGGGTGAGGCTTAGGGTTAGGGTTAGGGTAAGTGTGAGGGTTAGGATTAGGGTTAGGGTGAGATTTATTGTTAGAGTTAGAGTTAGTGTTATGCTTAATGTGAGGTTGATGGTGAGGGTGAGGGTTAGGGTTAGGTTTAGATTGAGGGTTAGGGTTAGGGTTAGGGTTAGGGTTACGGTGAGCGTGGGGGTTTGGGTTAGGATTAGGGTTATGGTTAGATTTAGGGTTAGGGTTAGGGTGAGGGTGAGGGTGAGGATTAGGGTTAGAGTTAGGTTTAGGGTTGGGATGAGGGTTAGTGTGAGCGGTAGTGTTAGGCTTAGGATGAGGGTTAGGGCTAGTGTGAGGGTTAGGGTTAGGGTGAGGGTGAGGGTAAGGATTAGGTTGAGGGCTAGGGTGAGGGTGAGGTTTAGGGTGAGGGTTAGGGTTATGGTGAGGGTTAGGTTGAGGGTTAGGGTTTGGGTTAAGGTTAGGGTGAGGGTGAGGTTTAGGGTGAGGTTTAGGGTTAAGGTTATGATTAGGGTCAGGGTTAGGGTGAGGGTAAGAATTAGGGTGAGGTTTAGGGTTAAGGTGAGGTTTAGTGTGAGGTTTAGGGTTAGGGTTAGTGTTAGGGTTAGGGTGAGGTTAAGTGATAGGGTGAGGGTTAGGGTGATGGTGAGGATTAGGGTGAGGGTTAGGGTTAGGTTAGTGTGAGGGTTAGGGTTAGGGTGAGGGTTTGGGTGAGGGTAAGGGTAAGGGTGAGGTTGAAGGTTAGAGTGAGGGTGAGTGATACGGTAAGGGTGAGGTTTAGGGTGAGGGTGAGGGTTAGAGTTAGGGTTAGGTTTAGGGTGAGGGTTAGGGTTAGGGGTAAGGTGAGGGTTAGGGAGAGGGTGAGGGTGAGGGTTATGGTTAGGGTGAGGTTTAGCTTTCGGGTGAGCGTAGGGTTAGGATTAGGTTTAGGGTGAGGGCTTGGGTGAGAGTGAGGGTTAGGTTAGGGTTAGGGTTAGGGTTAGGATGAGGGTTAGGGTTACGGTTAGTGTTAGGGTGAGGGTTATGTTTAGGGTGACGGTGAGGGTGAGGGTTAAGGTTAGGGTGAGGGTTAGGGTTAGGGTGAGGGTTAGGTTTAGGGTTAGGGTTAGGATGATGTTGAGGGTTAGAATTAGGTTTAGGGTTAGAGGTAGGGTGAGGGTGAGGGTTAGGGTGAGGGTGAGCCTTAAGGATAGTGTGAGGGTTAGGTTTAGGTTTAGGGTTAGGGTCAGGGTTAGGGTGAGTTTTAGGGATAAGGTTAGGGTGAGGGTGAGGTTTAGGGTGAGGTTAAGGGTTAGGGTGAGGCTTAGGGTTAGGGTTAGGTTTAAGGTGAAGGTTAGGGTGAGTATGAGGGTTAGGGTTAGTCTTAGGGTTACGGTGAGTGTGAGGTTAGGTTTAGTGTTTGGGTTAGAGTGAGGGTTAGGGTGAGGTTTAGGTTTAGGGTTAGGGTGAGGGTTAGGGTTAGTGTGTGGGTTAGTGTTAGGGTGAGGTTTAGGGTTAGGGTTAGGGGGAGGGGGAGGGTTAGTGTTAGTGTTAGGGTTAGGGTGAGGGTTAGGGTGAGGGTTAGGGTTAGGATTAGGGTCAGAGTTAGGGTTAGTGTGAGGGTTAGGGTGTGGGTGAGGGAAAGGGTTAGGGTGAGGTTTTGGGTGAGGGTGAGGTTTAGGGTTTGGGTTAGGGTTAGGGTGAGGTTGAGGGTGAGGGTTAGGGTTAGGATTAGGGTTAGGTTTAAGTTTAGGCTGAGAGTGAGTGTGAGGGTGAGGGTGAAGGTTAGGGTTAATGTGAGGGTTATGATTAGTGTGAAGGTTAGGGTGAGGGTGAGGGAAAGGGTTAGGGTGAGGGTTACGGTTAGTGTTAGGGTTTGGGTGAGGGTTAGGTTGAGGGTTACCGATAGTGTTAGGATTAGGGTTAGCATGAGGTTCAATGACAGGGTAAGGGTTAGGGTTAGGGTTAGGGTTAGGTTGAGGGCTAGGGTGAGCGTGAGGATTAGGGTTAGGGTTAGAGGTAGGGTGAGGGTTAGGTTTAGGGTTAGGGTTAGGGTTATTGTTAGGGTTAGAGTTAGGGTGAGGGTGAGGGTGATGTTTAGGGTGAGGCTGAGGGTTAGGGTGAGGGTGAGGGTTCGCGTGAGGGTGAGGGTTAGGGTGTGGGTGAGGGTTATGTTTAGGGTGAGGGTTAAGGTGACAGTGAGCGTTAGGGTGATGGTGAGCATTAGGGTTAGGTTTAGGGTTAGGGTGAGGGATAGGGTTAGGGTTAGGGTTAGGGTTATGGTGAGGTTTAGGGTTAGGTTTAGGGTTCGGATGAGGGTGAGGGTGAGGGTGAGGGTTAGGGTTAGGGCTAGGCTGAGGGTGAGGTTGAGGGTGAGGTTTATGGTTAGGGTGAGGGTAAGGGTTAGGGTGAGGGGTAGTTAAAATGTGAGGGTTAGGGTTAGCATTAGTGTTAGGGTTAGGGTTAGGGTTAGGGTTAGGTTTTGGTTTATGGTTAGAGATAGGATGAGGGTGAGGGTGAGGGTTAGGGTTACAATTAGGCTTGGGTTAGGGTTAGGCTGAGGGTGAGGGTGAGGGAGAGGGTTAGGGTAGAATTAGGCTTAGGCTTAGGGTTAGGCTGAGGGTGAGGGTGAGGGTTAGGATTAGGGATAGGGTGAGGGTTAGTGTTAGGGTTAAGGTGAGGTTTAGGCTGAGGGGTAGGGTTAGGGTTAGGGTGAGGGTGAGGGTTAGTGTGAGGGTTAGGGTTAGATTTAGGGTTATGTTTAGGGTGAGGGTAAGGGTTAGGGTGAGGGTTAGGGTGAGGGTGAGGTTTAGGCTTAGGGTTAGGGTGAGGGTGAGGTTTAGGGTTAGGGTTAGAGTTAGGGTGAGGGTTAGGGTTAATTTTAGTGTTAGGAAGAGAGTTAGGGTTAGGATTAGTGTTAGGGTGAGGGTTAGGGTTAGGGTTTCGGTTAGAATGAGGGTTCAGGTGAGGGGTAGGGTTAAGGTTAGGGTGAGGAGTAGGGTTAGGGTTAGGGTGAGGGTTAGGTTGAGGGTTCGGGTTAGGTTTAGGGATAGGGTGAGGGTTAGGGTGAGGGTTAGGTTTAGGGGTAGGGTTAGGGTGAGGGTTAGGGTTAGTGTGAGGGTTAGGGTTAAGGTTAGGGGTAGTTTTAGGGTGAGGGTGAGTTTTAGGGTGAGGGTTAGGGTTAGGGTTAGTGTTAGGGTGCGGGTTAGGGTGAGATTAAGGGTTAAGGTGAGGGTAAGGGTTAGGGTAAAGGTTAGGGTGAGGGTTATGGTTAGGGTTAGGTTGAGGGTTAGGGTGAGGATGAGGGTTAGGGTTAGGGTTAGCCTTAGGGTTAGGGTGAGTGTGAGGTTAGGTTTAGTGTTAGGGTTAGAGTGAGGTTTAAGGTTAGGGTTAGTGTGAGGGTTAGGGTTAGTGTGTGGGTTAGGGTTAGGGTGAGGTTTAGGGTTAGGGTGAGAAGGAGGATTAGGGTTAGTATGTGGGTTAGGGTTAGGGTGAAGGTAACCGTGAGGGTGAGGGCAAGAGTGAGGGTAAGTGTTATGGTGATAGTTAGGGTCAGGGTGAGGATGAGTATTAGGGTTAGGGTGAGGGTTAGGGTTAGGTTGAGGGTAGGGATTAGGGTGAGGATTAGGGTTAGCTTTAGGGTTAGTGTGAGTGTTAGGGTTAGGCTTAGGTTTAGGGTGAGGGGGAGGATTAGGGGTAGTGTTAGGGTTAGGCTGAGGTTTAGGGTGTGGGTGAGGGTTAGGGTTAGGGTGAGTGTTAGGATGAAGGTGAGGGTTAGGGTGAGAGTGATGGTTAGTGTTAGGATTACCCTTAGGGTGAGGTTTAGAGTTACGTCTAGGGTTCTGGTGAGGGTTCGGGTGAGGGTAAGGGTTAGGGTTATGGTGATGGTGAGGGTTAGGGTTAGAGTTATTGTTAGGGTGATGGTAAAGGTTAGGGTGAGGGTTAAGTTGAAGGTGAGGGTTAGGATTAGCATAAGCGTTAGGGTGAGGGTGAGGTTTACGGTTAGGGTTAGGATGAGTTTGAGGGTTAGGGTGCTGGTTAGGGTTAGCGTGAGGGTTAGGGTTAGGGTTAGGGTTAGGGTTAGGGTGAGGTTGAGGGTTAGGGTTAGGGTTAGGGTTAGGGTTAGGTTTAGGTTGAGGGTTAGGTTTAGTTTAAAGGTTTGGATGAGGGCTATGATGTGAGGTAGTGTTAGGGTTAGGGTGAGGGTTAGCGTTAGTGTGAGGGTTAGGGTTAGGGTTAGGATTAGGGGTAGGGTGAGGGTAAGGGTTAGGGTCAGGTTTAGTGTGAGTGTGAGGGTTAGGGTTAGGATTAGGGTTAGTGTGATGGTTAAGTTGAGGGTTAGGTTTAGAGTTAGGTTTAGGGTGAGCGTGAGGGTTAGGGTTAGGGTGAGGGTGAGGGTATGTTGAGTTTAAGGGTTAGCGTGATGGTCAGGGTTAGGGGGAGGGTTAGGGTGAGGGTTAGGGTTAGGGTCAGGGTTAGGATCAGGGTTAGGGTGTGGGTGAGGGTTAGGATTAGGGTTAGTGTTACGGTGAGGGCAAGGTTTAGGGTGAGGGTTAAGATGACGGTGAGGTTTAACGTTAGCATTAGGGTTAGGGTGAGGCTTAGGATTAGGGTTGGGGTGAGGGTAAGTGTTACGGTGAGGGTTAGGGTTAGGGTGAGGGTTAGCATTGGGGTAAGGGTGAGGGTTAGGGTGAGTATTAGGGTTAGGCTTAGTGTTAGGGTGAGGGTGAGGGTTAGTGTTAGGGTTAGGGTGAGGGTTATGGTGATTGTTAAGGTTAGGGTTAGGTTTAGGGTTGGGGTGAGGGTAAGGGTTAGGGTTAGGGTTAGGGTGAGGGTTAGGGTTAGGGTGAGGGTTAGGATTAGGGTTAGGGTTAGGGTGAGGATGAGGGTGAGGGTTAGAGTTAGCGTAAGGGTTAGAGTTAGGGTGAGGGTGAGGGTGAGGGTTACGTTTAAGATTAGGGTTGGGGTTAGGGTTAGGCTTAGGGTGAGGGTGAGGGTTAGGTTTAGGGTGAGCTTTAGGGTTAGCGTTAGGGTGAGGTCTAGGGTGTGGTTGAGGGTTAGTGTTACGGTGAGTGTTAGGGTGAGGGTGAGGGTTATGGGGAGGGGGAGATTTAGGGTTAGCGTTAGGGTGAAGTTTAGGGTTAGGGTTAGGGTTCATGCAAGGGTGAGTGTGAGGGTTAGGGTTAGGGATAGAGTTAGGGTTAGTGTGAGGGTTAGGGTTAGGTTTAGGGTTAGGGTGAGGATGAAGGTAAGGGCTGGGTGAGAGTTAGGTTGAGGATGAGGGTTATGGTTTGCGTTAGGGTTAGGGTGAGGGTTAGGGTGAGGGCTAGGGTTAGGGTTAAGGTTAGGATGAGGGTGAGTGTTATGGTTATGGTTAGGGTGAGGGTTAGGTTTAGGGTGAGGGTTAGAGTTAGGGTTAGTGTTAGGGTGAGGGTGAGGGTTAGGGTTAGGATTAGGCTTAGGTTTAGGGTTAGGCTGAGGGTGAGTGTGAGGGTGAGGGTGAGGGTTAGGGTTAGTGCTAGGTTTAGAGTGAGGGTTAGGTTTAGGGTTAGGGTGAGGGTGAGGGTTAGGTTTAGGGTCAGGGTTAGGGTTAGGATTAGGGGGAGGGTTAGAGTGAGGGTTAGGTTTAGGTTTAGGGTTAGAGTTAGGGTGAGGGTGAGGGTTAGGGTGAGGGTTAGGGTTAGGATGAGTTTGAGGGTTAGGGTAAGGGTTAGGGAGAAGGTTAGATTTATTGTGAGGGCTAGGGTGAGGGTGAGGTTTAGGGTTAGGATTAGGGTTAGGGTTAGGGTTAGGCTGAGGGTGAGGGTGAGGGTGCGGGTGAGGGTGAGGGTTAGGGTGAGGGTGCAGGTGAGGGTTAGGGATGGGGTTAGGGTTAGGGTGAGTGTTAGGGTGAGGTTAAGGGTTAGGGTGAGGGTTAGTGTTAGGGTGAGGGTCAGGGGTGGAGTGAGGGTTAGAGTTAGGGTTAAGGTTAGGGTTAAGTTTAGGGTTTTGGTTAGGGTTAGGTTTAGGGTGAGGATTAGGTTTTGGGTTTGGGTTAGTGTCAGGGTCTGGGTTGGGTTAGGGTTAGGTTTAGTGTTAGGGTTATTGTTAGGGTTAGGGTTAGGGTTAGGATGAGTTGAGGGTGAGGGTGAGGGTTAGGTTTATGGTGAAGGTTAGGGTTATGGTTAGGGTGACGGTTAGGGTTAGGGTGATGTTTAGGGTGAGGGTTTCCGTGAAGGTGAGGGTTAGTGTGTGGGTGAGGTTTAGAGGTAGGGTGAGGCTTAGGGTGTGGGTGAGGGTTAGTGTGAGGGTGAGCATTATGGTTAAGTTTAGGGAAGGGTTAGGGTTAGGGTGAGGGTTAGGGTTAGGGTTAGGGTTAATTTGAGGGTTAGGGTTAAGGTTAGGGTTAGGGTGAGGGTGAGGGTTAGAGTGTGGAGAGGGTTAGGATTAGGGTGAGGATTTGGGTGACAGTGAGGTTTAGGGTGAAGGTATGGGTTAGGGTTAGGGTTAGCATTAGCGCGAGGTTTAGGGTTAGGGTTAGGGGTCGGGTGAGGTTGAGGGTGAGGGTTAGGTTGAGGTTAAGGATTAGAGTGAGGGTAAGGGTTAGGGTGAGTTTTAGGGTGAGGGTTAGGTTTATGGTCAGATTTAGAGTAAGAGTTAGGGTGAGGGTGAGGGTTAGGGTTATGGTTAGGGTTACGGTGAGAGTAAGGGTTAGGGTGAGGGTTACAATGAGGGCGAGGGATAGGGTTAGGGTGAGAGTAAGTGTTAGGGTGAGGGTTAGGGTTAAGGTGAGGGTTAGCGTTGGGCTTAGGGTGAGGATTACGGTGAGGATTAGGGTTAGGCTTAGTATTAGAGTAAGGGTGAGGGTGAGGGTTAGTGTTAGGGTTAGGGTGAGGGTTAGGGTGAGTATTAGGGTTAGGGTTAGGTTTAGGGTAGGGTGAGGGTAAGGGTTAGGGTTAGGGTAATGGTGAGGGTTAGGGTTAGGTTGAGAGTTAGGATTAGGTTTAGGGTTAGGGTGAGGATGAGGGTGAGGGTTAGAGTGAGGGTTAGGGTTAGACTTAGTGTGAGGGTGAGGGTGAGGGTAAGGTTTAGGATTAGGGTTGGGTTTAGTTTTAGGGTTAGGGTGAGGTTTATGTTGAGGGTTAGGTTTAGGGTTAGGGTGAGGATTCGGGTTAGTGTAAGGGTGAGGGTGAGGGTGAGGGTAAGGGTTAGGGTGAGGGTTAGGGTGAGGGTGAGGGTTAGGGTTTGGGTTAGGGTTAGGGTTACGGTTAATGAGAGGGTTAGGGTTAGGGTTAGTGTTACGTGAGGTAAGGGTTAGGTTAGGGGTAGGGTGAGTGTGAGGGTTACGTTTAGCGTAAAGGTTAGGGTGAGGGTTAGGTTTAGGGTTATGTTTAGGGTGAGGGTGAGAGTGAGGGTGAGGGTTAGGGTGAGGGTTAGGGTTAGGGTGAGGATTAGGTTTAGGGTTAGGGTTAGGGTGAGGTTGAAGGTTAGAATTAGGGTTAGGGTTAGAGTTAGGATGAGAGTGAGGGTGAGGTTGAGGTTTAAGGTTAGGCTTAGTGTTAGGGTGAGGGTGAAGGTTAGAGTCAGGGTGAGGGTTAGGGTTAGGTTTAGGGTCAGGGTTAGTGTTAAGATTAGGGTTAGGGTGCGGGCTATGATGAGGGTGAGGGTTAGGGTTAGGGTGAGGGTTTGGGTCAGGGTGAGCGTTAGAATGAGGGTGAGGGTTAGGGTTAGGTTTAGTGTGAGGGTTAGGATTAGGATTAGGTTTAGGGTCAGTGTGAAGTTAGGTTTAGTGTTAGGGTTAGAGTGAGGGTTAGGGTGAGGTTTAGGGTTAGGGTTAGTGTGAGGGTTAGGGTTAGGTTTAGGGTTAGTGTTAAGGTTAGGGTGAGGGTTAGGATGAGGGTTAGGTTTTGGTTTATGGTTAAGGTGAGGATGAGGTTTAGGGTTAGCGTTAGCGTTAGGGTGAAGGTGAGGGTTAGGTTTCATGTTAGGGTTAGGGTTAGGGTGATGGTTTGGGTTAGGTTTAGGATTAGGATGAGAGTTAGGTTTAGGGCTAAGTTTAGGGTTAGGGTGAGGGTTAGGGTTAGTGTGAGGGTTAGGGTTAGGGTGAGGGTAAGCGTTAGAGTGAGGGTTAGGGTGAGGGTGAGGGTTAGGGTGAGGGTGAGGGTTAGGGTTAGGGTTAAGGTTAGGGTGAGGGTTAGGGTGAGGGGTAAGGTTTGGTTTAGAGTTAGGGTGAGGGTGAGGGTTAGGTTTAGCAATAGGGTTAGGGTGAGGTGAGGGTTAGGGTTAGCAATAGGGTTAGGGTGAGGTGAGGGTTAGGGTTAGAATTAGGGTGAGTGCTAGGGTGAGGGTGAGGGTAAGGGTTAGGGTTAGGGTGAGGATTAGGGTTAACGTTAGGGTTAGGGTGAAAATTAGGCAGAGGGTAGGGTTAGGTTTAGGTTGAAGATTAGGTTTAGTGTTAGGGTTAGGGTTAGGTTTAGGGTTAGGGTGAGGGTGAGGGTTAGGGTTCGTGAGTGGGTTAGCGTTTGGGTGAGGGTAAGGGTTAGGGTGAAGGTTAGGGTCAGGGTGAGGTTTAGGGTTAATGTTAGAGTTAGGGTGAGGGTTAGGGTTGGGGTTAGGGTTTGGGTGAGGGTTAGGGTGAGGGTGAGGTTTAGGGTTAGGGTTAGGGTGAGGGTTAGGGTTAGGATCAGGGTTAGGGTGAGGGCAAGGTTGAGGGTGAGGTTTAGGGTTAGGGTTAGGGTGGGGTTTAGGTTTAGGGTTAGGGTGAGCGTGAGGGTGTAGGTTAGGGTTAGTGTTAGGGTGAGAGTTAGGGTTAATGTTAGAGTGAAGGTGAGGATTAGGATTAGGGTTAGGGTGTGGGTGTGGGTGAGGTTTAGGGTTAGGGTGAGGGTTAGGGTGAGGGTGAGGGTTAGGGTTAGGGTTAGTGTTAGGGTTAGGGTGAGGTTTAGGTTTAGGTTTAGGGTGAGGTTTAGGGTGAGGGTTAGGGTTATGGTGATGTTTAGGGTGAGGGTTTGCGTGAGGTTGAGGGTTAGTGTGTAGTTGAGATTTAGAGTTAGGGTGAGGGTGAGGGTTAGTTTGAGGGTGAGTGTTAGGGTTAGGTTTAGGGTTAGGGTGAGGTTTAGGGTTAGAGTTAGGGTTGGGGAGACGGTTAGGGTGAGGGGTAGGGTTAGGGTTAGGATGAGGGTTAGAGTTAGGTTTAGTGTGAGGGTTAGGTTGAGGGTGAAGTTTAGAGTGTGGAGAGGGTAAGTGTTAGGGTGAAGATTGGGGTGATGGTGAGGTTTAGGGTGAGGGGAAGGGTTAGGGTTAGGATTAGCGTTAACATGAGGTTTAGGGTTAAGGTTAGGGTAAGGTTGAGGGTGAGGGTGAGGGTTAGGTTGAGGTTAAGGGTTAGCATGAGGGTAAGTGTTAGGGTGAGGTTTAGGGTGAGGGTTAGGGTTAGGGTCAGGGTTAGGGTGAGGGTGAGGGTGAGGGTTAGGGTTAGGGTGAGTGTAAGGGTGAGTGTTAGGGTTAGGTTTAGGTTTAGGGTTAGGGTGAGGGTAAGGGTTAGAGTTAGGGTTAGGGTGAGTGTTAGGGTTAGGGTGAGGGTTAGGATTAGGGTTACGGTTAAGGTGAGGATGAGGGTGAGGGTTAGAGTTAGGTTTAGGATTAGAGTTAGGGTGAGGGTGAGGGTGAGGGAGAGGGTTAGGTTTAGGATTAGGGTTGGTGTTAGGGTGAGGCTTAGGGTGAGGGTGAGGGTGAGGGTTAGGTTTAGGGTAAGGTTTAGTGTTAGGTTTAGGGTGAGCTTTAGGGTGTGGTTGAGGGTTATTTTACGGTGAGTGTTAGGGTGACGGTGAGGGTTATGGGGAGGGGGAGAATTAGGGTTAGCGTTAGGTTGAAGTTTAGGGTTAGGGTTAGAGTTAGTGTTAGTGTGAGGGTTAGGCTTAGGGTTAAGGTTAGGGTGACGGTGAGGGTAAGGGCTGGGTGAGAGTTAGGTTGAGGGTGAGGGTTAGGGAGAGCGTTAGGATTTGAGTGAGGGTTAGGATGAGGGTTAGGGTGAAGGTTAGGATGAGGGTGAGGGTTAGGGTTAGGGTTAGGGTGAGGGTTAGGTTTAGGGTGAGGGTTAGAGTTACGGTTAGAGTTATGGTGAGGTTGAGGGTTATGGTTAGGTTTAGGGTTAGAGTGAGGGTCAGGGTGAGGGTGAGGGTTAGAGTTAGGATTAGGCTTAGGGTTAGGGTTAGGCTGAGGGTGACTGTGAGGGTGAGGGTGAGGGTTAGGGTTAGGGTGAGGGTGAGGGTTAGGTTTAGGGTTAGGGTTATGATGATGTTTAGGGTGTGGGGTAGGGTTAGGTTTAGGGTGAGGGTTAGGGTTAGTGTGAGGGTTAGGGTTAGGGTTAGGTTTAGGGTTAGGGTTAGGATGAGTTTGAGAGTTAGGGTAAGGGTTAGTGTTAGGATTAGGATGAGTTTGAGGGTTAGGGTAAGGGTTAGGTTGAAGGTTAGGGTTATGGTGAGTGTTAGGGTCAGTGTTAGGGTTAAGGTGAGGTTGAGGGTTAGGGTTAGGGTTAGAGTTAGGGTGAGGTTGAGGGTGAGGGTTAGGGTTAGAATTTGGCTTAGGGTTAGGGTTAGGCTGAGGGTGAGGGTGCGGGTGAGGTTTAGGGTGAGGGTGCGGGTGAGGGTTAGGGTTAGGGTTAGGTTTAAGGTGAGGGTTAGGTTTAGGGTTAAGGTTTGGATGAGTGTTATGGTGTGGGGTAGTGTTAGCGTTAGGGTGAGGGTTAGGGTTAGTGTGAGGGTTAGGGTTAGGGTTAGGGTTAGGGTTCGCGTGAGGGTAAGGGTTAGGGTGAGGGTTAGTGTGAGGGTGACGGTTAGGGTTAGGAATAGGGTTAGTGTGAGGGTTTAGTTGAGGGTTAGCTTTAGGGTTAGGGTTAGAGTGAGCTTTAGGGTGAGGGTTAGGGTTAGGGTTAGTGTGAGGGTTAGAGTGAGGTTTAGGTTTAGGGTGAGGGTTAGGTTGAGGGTGAGGTTTAGCGTTAGGGTGAGGGTCAGCGGTGGGGTGAGGGTTAGGGTTAAGGTTAGGGTTACAGTTAGGGTTACGTTTAGGGTGAGGATTAGGTTTAGGGTTAGGGTTAGGGTTAGGGTGAGGGTTGGGTTAGGGTTAGGGTTAGCATTAGGGTTCTTGTTAGGTTTAGGGTTAGGATGAGGGTGAGGGTAAGGGTGAGCCTTAGGTTTAGGGTGAGGGTTAGGTTTAGGGTTACGGTGACGGATAGGGTTAGGGTGATGTTTAGGGTGAGTGTTTCTGTGAGGGTGAGGGTTAGTGTGTGGGTGAGGTTTAGAGTTAGGGTGAGGGTTAGGGTGAGGGTGAGGGTTAGTGTGAGGGTGAGCATTAGGGTTAGGTTTAGGGTTAGGGTGAGGTTTAGGGTTAGAGTTAGGGTTAGGGTGAGGGTTAGGGTGAGGTGTAGGGTGAGGGTTAGGGTGAGGGTTAGGGTTAGTGTTACTGTGAGGGTTAGGGTTAGGGTTTAGGTTAGGGTTAGGGTGAGGGTGAGGGTTAGAGTGTGGAGAGGGTTAGGATTAGGTTGAGGATTAGGGTGACGGTGAGGTTTAGGGTGAGGGTATGGGTTAGGGTTAGGATTAGCATTAGCATGAGGTTTAGGGATCGGGTTCGTGTGAGGGTGAGGGTTAGGTTGAGGTTAAGTGTTCACGTGAGGGTAAGGGTTAGGGTGAGGTTTAGGGTGAAGGTTAGGGTTAGTGTCAGGGTTAGGGTGAGGGTTAGGGTGAGGGTGAGGGTTAGGGTTAGGGTTAGGGTTAGGGTGAGGTTAAGGGTTAGGGTGAGGGTTAGGATGAGAGCGAGGGTTAGGTTTAGTTTTAGGGTTAGGGTGAGGGTTAGGTTGAGGGTTAGGATTAGGGTTAGTGTGAGGGTAAGTGTTAGGGTGAGGCTTACGGTTAGGGTGAGGGTTAGCATTGGGTTTAGGGTGAGGTTTAGGGTGAGGATTAGGGTTAGGCTTAGTGTTAGGGTGAGGGTGAGGGTTAGGGTTAGGGTGAGGGTTTGGATTAGGATTAGGGTTAGGGTGAGGAAGGGGGTGAGGGTTAGAGTTAGGTTTAGGTTTAGAGTTAGGGTGAGGGTGTGCGTGAGGGTTAGTTTTAGGATTGGGTTGGGGTTAGGGTTAGGCTTAGGCAGATGGTGAGGGTGAGGGTTAGGTTTAAGGTGAGGTTTAGGGTTAGGGTTAGGGTGAGGTTTAGGGTGTGGTTGAGGGTTAATGTTACAGTGAGTGTTAAGATGAGGGTGAGGGTTAGGGGGAGGGTTAGGGTTAGCGTTAGGTTGAAGTTTAGGGTTAGGGTTAGAGTTAGGGTTAGTGTGAAGGTTAGGGTTACGGTTAGGGTGAGGGTGAGGGTGAGGGTAAGGGCTGGGTGAAAGTTAGGTTGAGGGTGAGGGTTAGGGTTTGGGTTAGGGTAAGGGTAACTGTTAGGGTGAGAGTTAGGTTGAGGGTGAGGGTTACGATTAGTGTTAAGGTTAGGGTGAGGGTTAGGGTTAGGGTTAGGGTTAGGATGAGGGTGAGAGTTAAGGTTAGAGTTAGGGTGAGGGTTACGGTTAAGGTGATGGTTAGAGTTAGGGTTAGGGTTAGGTTGAGGTTGAGGGTTAGTTTTAGGGTTAGGGTTAGAGTTAAGGTGAGGGTGAGGGTGAGAGTTAGGATTAGGATTAGTCTTAGGGTTAGGGTTAGGCTGAGGGTGAGTGTGAGGGTTAGGGTGAGGGTGAGGTTTAGGGTTTGGGTCAGGGTGAGGGTAAGGGCTAGGGTGAGGGTTAGGATGAGAGCGAGGGTTAGGGTTAGCATTAGGGTTAGGGTAAGGGTTAGGATTAGGGTTAGGGTGAGGGTAAGTGTTAGGGTGATGGTTAGGGTTAGGGTGAGGGTTAGCGTTGGGGTTATGGTGAGGGTTAGGGTGAGGATTAGGGTTAGGCTTAGTGTTAAGGTGAGGGTGAGGGTTAGTGTTAGCGTTTGGGTTAGGGTGAGGGTTAGGGTGAGGGTTAGGGTTAGGGTTAAAGTTAGGATGAGGGCGAGGGTTAGGGTTAGGGTTAGGGTGAGGGGTAGGTTTAGGATCAGGGTTAGTGTTAGGTTTAGGGTGAGGGTTAGAATTACGGTTAGGGTTAGGCTGAGGGTGAGGGTGAGGGTTAGCGTTAGGGTGAGGGTTAGGGTGAGCTTTATGGTGAGGTTTAGGGTTAGGGTTAGGGTGAGGGTTTGGGTTAGGGTTAGGGTTAGGATGAGGGTTAGGGTGAGGCGTAGCGTTAAGGTTAGGTTGAGGTTAGGGTTAGGGTGAGGGTTAGGGTCAGCGTTAGGGTGAGCTTTAGGGTGAGGGGTAGGGTTAGGGTTATGGTGAGGGTGAGGGTTAGGGTTAGGTTTAGGGTGAGTATAACGGTTAGGGTGAGGGTTAGGATGAGGGAAACGGTTAGGGTGAACTTTAAGTTGAGTGTGAGGGCTGGAGTTAGCATAAGCGTTAGGGTGAGGGTTAGGGTGTGGGTTACGGTTAGGGTTAGGGTTAGGATGAGTTTGAGGGTTAGGGTAAGGGTTAGGGTGAATGTTAGGGTTAGGGTGAGGGTTAGGGTTAGGGTTAGGGTGAGGTTGAGGATTAGGGTTAGGGTTAGAGATAGGGTGAGGGTTAGGATTAGGGTTAGGGTTAGGGTTAGGCTGAGGGTGAGGGTGAGGGTGAGAGTTAGGGTTAGGGTTAGGGTTAGGGTGAGGGTTAGGGTTAGGGTTAGGTTTAGGGTGAGGGTTAGGTTTAGGGTTAAGGTTTGGATGAGTGTTATATTGTGGGGTAGTGTAAGGTTTAGGCTGAACGTTAGGGTTAGTGTGAGATTTAGGGTTAGGATTAGGATTAGGTTGAGGGTAAGGGTTAGGGTGAGGGTTAATGTGAGGGTGAGGGTTAGGGTTAATATTAGGGTTAGTGTGAGGGTTAAGTTGAGGGCTAGGTTTAGGGTTAGGGTTAGGGTGAGCTTAAGGTGAGGGTTAGGGTTAGGGTAAGGGTTTAGGCTGAGGGTTAGGGTTAGGGTGAGGGTTAGGGTGAGGTTGAGGGGTAGGGATAGGGATAGGGTGAGGGTTAGGTTTAGGGTGAGGTTTAGGATGAGGGCTAGTTTTAGGGTTAGCATTAGGGTTTGGGTGAGTGTGAGGTTGAGGGTTAGCATTAGGGTTAGGGTGAGGGTAAGTGTTAGGGTGAGGGTTAGGGTTAGGGTGAGGTTTAGCGTTGGGGTTAGGCTGAGGGTTAGGGTGAGGGTTAGGGTTAGGCTGAGTGTTAGAGTTAGGGTGAGGTTTAGGGTTAGTGTTAGGATTACGGTGAGGGTTAGGGTGAGTGTTAGGTTTAGGGTTAGGTTTAGGTTTAGGATGAGGGTAAGGGTTAGGGATAGGGTTAGGGTGAGGTTTAAGGTTAGAGTGAGGGTGAGGGTTAGGGTTAGGGTTAGGGTGAGGATGAGGGTGAGCGTTAGAGTTAGGGTTACGGTTAGAGTTAGGGTGAGGGTGAGGGTTAGGTTGACGTTGAGCATTAGGGGGACGGGCAGGTTTAGGGTTAGGGTTAAGGTTAGTGTGAGGGATAGGGTTAGGGTTAGGGTTCGGGTCAGGGGTAGGGTGAGGGTTGGGGTTAGGGTTAGGCTTAGGGTTAAGGTTAGGGTTACCGTTAGGGTTAGGATTAGGGTGAGGGTGAGGGTTAGGGTTAGGGTGAGGGTTAGGGTTAGGCTTAGGTTGATGTTGAGGGTGAGGGTGAGGGTTAGGGTGTGGGTGAGGTTCAGAGTTAGGGTGAGGGTTAGGGTGAGAGTGAGGGTTAGTGTGAGGGTGAGCGTTAGGGTTAGGTTTAGGGTTAGGCTGAGGGTTAGGTTAGAGTTAGGGTTAGGGTGAGAGTTAGGGTGAGGGGTAGGGTTAGGGTTAGGGTGAGGGTTAGTGTTAGGGTTAGTGTGATGGTTAGGTTTAGGGTTAAGGTTAGGGTTAGGGTGCTGGTGAGGGTTAGAGTGTGGAGAGGGTTATGATTAGGGTGAGGATTAGGGTGACTGTGAGGTTTAGGGTGAGGGTCAGGGTTAGGGTTAGGGTTAGCGTTATAATGCGTGAGGTTTAGGGTTAGGGTTAGGGTGAGGGTGACTGTGAGGGTGATGGTTTGGTTGAGGTTAACGGTTCGGGTGAGGATAAGTGTTAGGGTGAGGTTTAGGGTGAGGGTTAGGTTTAGGGTTAGGGTTAGGTTTAGGGTGAGGTTTAGGTTTTGGGAGAGATTGAGGGTTACCGTGTGGGAGAGGTTTAGGGTTAGGATAAGGGTTAGGGTGAGGGCTAGGGTGAGGGTTAGGGTTAGGGTTAGGGTTAGGGTTAGGGTTAACGTCAGGGTCAGGGTTAGGCTTATGGTGAGGGTTAAGTTTAGGGTGAGGGTTAGCGTGAGGGTGAGGTTTCAGGAGAGATTGAGGGTTAGGGTGAGGATTATGGTTAGTGTTAGAGTTAGGGTGAGCATTAGGCTGAGGGGTAGGGTTAGGGTTAGGTTGAGGGTTACATTTAATGTGAGGGTTAGGTTTAGGTTAAGGTTAAGTTTAGGGTGAGGGTAAGGGTGAGTGTGAGGGTTAGTGTTACCATTAGGGTTAGGGTTAGGGTTAGGGTGAGGGTTAGGATGAGGTCTAGTGTTAGAGTGAGCGTGAGGGTGTGGGTTAGGTTTAGGGTTAGGGTGAGGGTTAGGGTTAGGGTGTGAGTTAGGGTTAGGGTTAGGGTGATGGTGATGGTGAGGGTGAGGGTGAGGGTTAGAGTTAGAATTAGGTTTAGGGTTAGGGTGAGGGTTAGGGTTAGGATTAGGGTCAGGGTGAGGGTGAGGGTGAGGTTGAGGGTTAGGTTTAGGGTTAAGGTTAGGGTTAGGATGAGAGTTAGGATGAGGGATAGGGTTAGGGTTAGGGTGAGGGTTAGGGTGAGCATTAGGGTTATGTTTAGTGTTAGGATGAGGGTTAGGGTGTGGGTGAGGGTTAGGGTGAGAGTGAGGGTTAGGGTTAGTGTGAGGGTTAGGGTTATGATTAGGGTTAGGGTGAGGGCTAGGGTGAGGGTTATGGTTAGGGTTAGGATTAGGTGAGGTTCAGGGTTAGGGTTAGGGTGAGTGTTAGGGTTAGGGTGAGGGTTAGGGTGAGGGTGAGTTTTCCGGAGAGATTGATGGTTAGGATGTGGGTGAGGGTTAGTGTTAGGGTTAGGGTTAGAGTGAGGGCTAGGGTGAGGGTTAGGGTTAGGGTAGGGTTAGGGTTAGCGTGAGGGTCAGGGTTAGGGTTAGGGTGAGGGTTAGGGTTGGGGTGAGGGTTGGGGTGAGGGTGAGGGTTAGGATTAGGATTAGGGTGAGGGTGAGGGTTAGGGTGAGGGTGAGGGTTCAGGAGAGATTGAGGGTTAGGGTGTGGGTGAGGGTTAGGTTTTGGGTGGCGGTTAGGGTGATGATGAGTGTTAGGCTGCGGCTGAGGGTTAGGTTTAGGGTGAGGGTTAGGGTTAGTGTGAGGGTTAGAGTGAGGGTGAGGGATAGGGTTAACGTTAGAGTTAGGGTGAGGTTTAGGGTGAGGGTAAGGTATAGGGTTAGTGTTAGTGTTAGGGTTAGGGTGAGGGTTAGGGTAAGGGTTATGTTGAGGCTTAGGATTAGAGTTAGAATGAGTGTTAGGTTTAGGGTTAGGATGAGATTTAGGGTGAGGATTAGGTTTAGGGTTAGGGTGAGGGTGAGGGTTAGGATGAGGGTAAGGTTTAGGGTAAGGGTTAGGGTGAGGATGAGGGTTAGGGTTAGCTTTAGGGTTAGGGTGAGGTTTAGGGTGAGGGATAGGTTTAGGGTTAGGTTTTGAGTGAGGGTGACATTTAGGGTTAGTGTTAGGGTGACGGTTATGGTTAGGGTGAGGGTTAGGGATAGGGTTAGATGACGGTGAGGGTGAGGGTTAGGGTTAGGTTTAGGGTTAAGTTTAGGGTGAGGGTAAGGGTGAGGGTGAGGCTTAGCTTTAGGATTAGGGTTAGGATTAGGGTTCGGGTTAGGCTTAGGGTGAGGTTGTGGGTGAGGTTGAGGGTAGGGATTAGGGTGAGAGTTAGGGTTAGGGTTCGGTTTAGGGTTAGTGTGAGGGTTAGGGTTAGGGTTAGGGAGAGGATGAGGGTTAGGTTTAGGGTTAGAGTTAGGGTATGGGTTAGGGTGAGGGTTAGGGTTCGGATTAGGTTTAAGGTTAGAGTTAGGCTGAGGGTGAGGGTGAGGGTGAGGGTTAATGTTAGCATTAGGTTTAGTATAAGGGTTAGGGTTAGGGTTAGGGTTAGGGTTAGGTGAGTGTAAGGGCTAGGGTGAGGGTTAGGGTGAGGGTGAGGGTTAGGGTTAGGGTTAGAGTTAGTGTGAGTGTAAGTGTGAGGGTTAGGGGTAGGGTTAGTGTTAGGGTTAGGGTGAGGGTGAGGGTTAGGATTAGGGTTAGGGTTAGGGTGAGCTTTAGGGTTAGGGATAGGTTTAGTGTGAGGGGTAGGGTTAGGGTTAGGGTTAGGATGAGGTAAATGATTAGGGTGAGGGTTAGGGTGAGATTGAGGGTTAGGCTTAGCCTGAGTGTTAGGGTGAGGGCTAGGGTGAGGGTTAGGGTTAGTATAAGGGTTAGGGTTAGGGTGAGGTTTAGGGTATGGGTGAGGGTTAGTGTTAGGGTGAGGGTTAGGTTGAGGGTGAGGGTGAGGGGTAGGGGTAGGGGGAGGGTTAGGGTAAGCTTTAGGGTGAAGTTTAGGGTGAGGGTGAGGGTGAGGTTGAGGTTTAGGGTTAGGGTTAGAGTTAGGGTTAGTGTGAGGATTAGGGTTAGGGTTAGGGTTAGGGTGAGGGTTAGGGTAAGAGCTGGGTGAGATTTAGGTTGAGGGTGAGGGTTAGGGTTAGCTTTATGGTTAATGTGAGGGTTAGGGTGAGGGTTAGGGTTAGGGTTAAGTTTAGGATGAGGGTGAGGGTTAAGGTTAGGGTGAGGGTTAGGGTTGGTGTGAGGGTTAGGTTTAGGTTTAGGTTTGGGGTTAGGGTTAGGCTTAGGCTTAGGGATAGGGTGAGGGTGAGGGTTAGGGTTAGTGTTAGGGTTAGGGTGTGGTTTTGGATGAGGATTAGGGTTAGGGTGAGGGTTAGGGTTAGTGTGAGGGTTAGGTTGAGGGTGAGGTTAAGGTTTAGGGTGAGGGTTAGGGTGAGGGTGAGGGTTAGGGATTGATTTAGGGTTACGGTTAGTATGGGGGTTAGGATTAGGGTTAGGTTGAGGTAAGGGTTAGGTTAGAGGTAGGGTGAGGGTGAGGGTTAC
Organism: Dipodomys spectabilis; assembly: GCF_019054845.1. Taxonomy (NCBI): domain Eukaryota; kingdom Metazoa; phylum Chordata; class Mammalia; order Rodentia; family Heteromyidae; genus Dipodomys; species Dipodomys spectabilis. Next base: position 1,222,148 of record NW_024871228.1, on the reverse strand, counting down.
GGTTAGCGTAAGGGTTAGGGTGATGGTTAGGTTTAGGGTTAGGGTTAGGGTGAGGTTGAGGTTTAGAAATAGGGTTAAGGTTAGAGTTAGAGTGAGGGTGAAGGTTAGGATTAGGGTTAGGGTGACAGTGAGGTTTAGAGTGATGGTGAGGGTTAGAGTGAGGTTTAAGGTGAAGGTGAGGGTTAGGATTAGGGTTAGGGTGAGGGCTATGATGAGGGTGAGGTTTAGGGTTAGGGTTAAGATTTGGGTGACGGTTAGGGTTAGGATTAGGGTGAGGGTTAGTGTGAGTGTTAGGGTTAGGGTTAGGGTGAGTGTTAGGTTTAGTGTGAGGGTTAGGATTAGGGTTAGGGTTAGGGTGAGGGTAAGGGTTAGGGTGAGGGTTAGGGTTAGGGTGAGGGTTAGGGTGAGGGCGAGGTTTAGAGTGAGGGTGAGGGTTAGGTTTAGGGTGACGTTTATGGTTAGGATTAGTGTTAGGTTGAGGGCTATGGTGAGGGTGAGGTTTAGGGTTAGGGATACGGTTAGGGTGAGGGCTATGGTGAGGGTGAGGGTTAGGGTTAGCTTTAGGGTGAGGGGTAGGTTTAGGATTAGGGTTAGAATGAGGGCTATGGTGAGGGTGAGGTTTAGGGTTAGGGTTAGGTTTAGGGTGAGGGTTAGGGTTAGGGTTAGTGTGAGGGTTAGTGTGAGGTGTACGGTTAGGGTTAGGGTGGTGGTTAGGTTTAGTGTGAGGGTTAGGATTAGGGTTAGGTTTTGGGTGAGAGTGAGGGTGAGGGGTAGGGTTAGTGTTAGTGTGAGGGTTAGGGTTAGTGTGAGGGTTAGAGTTAGGGTTAGGGTTAGGTTGAGGGTGAGGGTAAGGGTTAGGGTGAGGTTTAGGGTGAGGGTTAGGGTTAGGGTTAGGGTTAAGGTAAGTGTTAGATTGAGGGTTAGGGTTAGGCTTAGTATTAGGGTTTTTGAGGGTTAGGGTTAGTGTTAGGGTTAGGGGGAGGGTTAGGTTGAGGGTTAGGTTTAGGGTTAGGGTCAGGGTTAGGGTTAGTGTGAGGGTTAGGGTAAGGGTTAGGGTGAGGTTTAGGGTGAGGGTGAGGGTTAGGGTTTAGGTTAGGGTTTGGGTGAGGTTGAGGGTAAGGGTTAGTGTTAGGATTAGGATTAGGTTTAGGTTTAGTCTGAGCGTGAGTGTGAGCATGAGGGTGAGGGTTAAGGTTAGGATTAATGTGAGGGTTATGATTAGTGTGAGGGTTAGGGTGAGGGTTAGGGAAAGGGTGAGGGTGAGTGTTAGTGTGTGCGTTAGGGTAAGGGTTAGGTTTTGGGTGAGGGTTAATGTGAGGGTTATGGTTAGTATTAGGATTACGGTTAGCATGAGGTTCAGTGAGAGGGTTAGGGTTAGGGTTAGTGTTAGGGTGACGGTTATGGTGAGGGTGAGGGTTAGGGTGAGGGTGAGGGTTAGGGTTAGGATTAGTGTTAGGTTGAGGGCTAGGGTGAGAGTGAGGATTAGGGTTAGGGTTAGGGGTAGGGGTAGGATGAGGTTTAGTTTTAGGGATAGGGTTAGAGTTATTGTTAGGGTTAGGGTGAGGGTGAGGTTGAGGGTGATGTTTAGGGTGAGGGGGAGGGTTAGGGTGAGGGGGAGGTTTCGAGTGAGGGTAAGGGTTACGGTGTGGGTGAGGGTTATGTTTAGGGTGAGGGTTAGGGTGACGGTGAGGGTTAGGGTAATGGTGAGGGCGAGGGTGAGTGTGAGGTTTAGGGTTAGGGTGAGGGCAAGGGTTATGGTGAGGGGTAGTTAAAAGTTGAGGGTTAGGGTTAGCGTTACGGTTAGGATGAGGGTTAGGATTAGGGTTATGGTCAGGGTGAGGGTGAGGTTTAGGGTTAGGGTTAGTGTTTTGGTTAGAATGAGGGTTCGGTTGAGGGGTAGGGTTAGGGTTAGGGTGAGGGTTAGGTTTAGTGTGATGGTTATGGGTAGGGTTAGGGTTAGGTTTAGGGTGAGGATAAGGGTTAGGGTGAGGGTTAGGGTGATTGTGAGGGTTAGGTTTAGGGTTAGGGTTAGGGTGAGGGTTAGGTTGAGGGTGAGGTTTAGGGTTAGGTTTAGGGTGATGGTTACAGTGAGGGTTAGGGTTACGGTTAGGGTTAGGGTGACGTTGAGGGTTTGGGTTAGAGTTAGGGTGAGGGTGAGGGTGAGGTTTAGGGTTAGGATTAGTCTTAGGGTTAGGGTTAGGGTTAGGTTGAGGGTTAGCATTAGGGTGAGGGTTAGGGTTAGGGTTAGGTTTAGGGTGAGGGTTAGGTTTAGGGTTAAGGTTTGGGTGAGGGTTATGTTGTGAGGTAGTGTTAGGGTTAGGGTGAGGGTTAGGGTTAGGTTTAGGGTTAGGGTTAGGGTGAGGGTAAGGGTTAGGGTGAGGGTTAGTGTGAGGGTGAGGGTTAGGGTTAGGATTAGGGTTAGTTTGAGGGTTCAATTGAGGGTTCAGTTTAGGATTAGGGTTAGGGTGAGCTTTAGGGTGAGGGTGAGGGTTAGGGTTAGGGTTAGCCTTAGGGTGAGGTTTAGGGTTAGGGTGAGGGTTAGGGTGAGGGTGAGTGTCAGGGTTAGGGTTAGGGTGTGGGTTAGGCTTAGGTTGAGGGTTAGGGTGAGGGTGAGGGTTCGGAGAGATTGAGGGTTAGGGTGAGGATTAGGGTTAGTGTTAGTTTTAGGGTGAGCCTTAGGCTGAGGGGTAGAGTTAGGGTTAGGTTGAGGGTTAGGTTTAGTGTGAGGGTTAGGTTTAGGTTAAGTTTAGGGTGAGGGTAAGGGATACGGTGAGGTTTAGGGTGAGTGTGAGGATTAGGGTAAGCATTAGGGTTAGGGTGAGTGTTAGGTTAGGGTTAATGTTAGAGTTAGGCTAATCCTTAGGCTGAAGGGTAGAGTTAGGGTTAGGTTGAGGATTAGGTTTAGTGTGAGGGTTAGGGTTAGGTTAAGGTTAAGTTTACAGTGAGGGTAAGGGATATGGTGAGGTTTAGGGTGAGTGTGAGTATTAGGGTAAGCATTAGGGTTAGGGTTAGTGTTAGGGGGAGCGTTAGGGTTAGGTTTAGTGTTAGGGTGAGGGTAAGGGTGAGGGTTAGGGATAGGGTTAGGGTGAGGGTTAGGGTTAGGTTGTGGATTAGGGTTAGGGTTAGGGTTAGGCTTAGGGTGAGGGTGAGGGTTAGGGTGAGGGTGAGTGTGAGGGTGAGAGTTAGAATTAGGGTTAGTGTTAGGGTATAGGTTAGGGTGAGGGTTAGGATTAGGGTTAGGGTTAGGCTAAGGGTGAAGGTGAGGGTGAGGGTGAGGGTGAGGGTTAGGGTTAGGGTTCGGGTTAGGGTTAGGATGAGAGTTAGGGTGAGGGATAGGGTTAGGGTTAGGGTGAGGGTTAGTGTTAATTTGACGGTTAGGGTTAGGGTTAGGTTTAGGTTTAGGGTGAGGGTAAGGATTAATGTGTGGGTTAGGCTGCGGGTGAGGGTTAGGGTTAAGCTTAAGGTTATGGTGAGGCTTATTTTGAGGGTTAGGGTTTGCGTTAGTGTTAGGGTGAGGGTGAGGGTTAGGGTGAGGTTAGGATTAGGTTTAGCGATAGGTTTAGGGTGAGGGTTAGGGTGAGGGTGAGATTTAGGGTTTGGGTTAGGGTTAGGGTGAGATTAAGGGTTAGGGTGAGGTTGAGGGTTAGGGTTAGGGTTAGGTTGAGGGTGAGGTTAAGGATAGGGTGAGGGTTAGAGTTAGGTTGAGGGTTAGGGTTAGGGTGTGGGGTAGGGTTTGGGTTAGGGGGAGGGGAAGGGGGAGGGTTAGTGTGAGGGTGAGGGTGATCTTGAAGGTTAGAATTAGGTTTAGGTTTAGGGTGAGGGTGAGGGTTAGGGTTAGGATTAGGGTTAGGGTTAGGCTGATTGTTGAGGTTGAGGCTGAGGGTGAGGCTTAGGGTTAGGGTTAGGGTTAGGGTTAGGATGAGGATTAGGGTGAGGGATAGGTTTAGGGTTAGGTTAATTTGACGGTTAGGGTTAGGGTGAGGGTTAGGTTAAGGGTGAGGATAAGGGTTAGTGTGTGGGTAAAGCTGAGGGTGAGGGTTAGGGTGAGGTTAGGGTCAGGTTTAGGGTTAGGGTGAGCGTTAGGGTGAGGGTAAGGGTTAGGGTGAGGGTTAGGCTGAGGATGACGTTTAGGGTTAGCGTTAGGGGTAGGGTGAGGGTTAGGTTGTGTGTTAGGTTTAGGGTTAGGTTGAGGGTGAGTGTGATGTTTAGGGTTAGGGTTAGCGTGAGGATTAGGGTAAGGGTGAGGGTTAGGGTTAGGGTTAGGGTGAGGTTTAGGGTGAGGGTGAGGGTCAGGGTTAGTGTTAGAGTGAAGGTTAAGGTGAGGGTGAGGGTTATGGTTAGGGTGAGGGTTAGTGTTAGAATTAGGTTTAGGGTGAGGGCTAGGGTGAGGGTTAGGGTAAGGGTTAGGGTTAGGGTTAGGTTTAGGCTGAGGGTCAGGTTTACGGTTAGGCTGAGGGTTAGGGTTAGGGTGAGGTTTAGGGTGAGGGTGAAGGTCAGGGCTAGGGTTAGGGTGAGGGTTAGGGTTAGGTTGAGGGTTAGGGTGAGGGCGGGGGTTCGGGAGAGATTGAATGTTAGGCTGAGGGTTAGCGTTAGTGTTAGGGTTAGGGTGAGCGTTAGGCTGAGGGGTAGGGTTTTGTTTAGGTTGAGGGTTAGTTTTAGTGTGAGGTTTAGGGTTAGGTTAAGGTTAAGTTTAGGGTGAGGGTAAGGGATATGGTGAGGGTTTAGGTTGAGTGTGAGGTTTAGGGTTAGCATTAGGGTTAGGGTTAGGGTGAGGGTGAGGGTTAGGTTTAGTGTTAGGGTGAGGGTGAGGGTGAGGGTTAGGGTTAGGGTTAGCGTGAGGGTTAGGGTTAGGGTGTGGGTTAGGGTTAGGGTTAGGGTGACCGGGAGGGTGAGGGTTAGAGTGAGGGTGAGGGTGAGGGTGAGAGTTAGGATTAGGGTTAGGGTTAGGGTGAGGGTTAGGGTGAGGGTTATGGTTAGGATTAGGGTTAGGGGTAGGCTGAGGGTGAGGGTGAAGGTGAGGGTGAGGGTTAGGGTTAGGGTTAGGGTTAGGGTTAGGATGAGAGTTAGGGTGAGGGATACGGTTAGGGTTAGTGTGAGGGTTAGGGTTAGGCTTAGGGTTATGGTGAGGGTTAGGTTGAGGGTTAAGGTTTTGGTTAGTGTTAGGGTGAGGGTGAGGGTTAGGGTGAGGTTAGAGTTAGGTTTAGGGTAGGGTTAGGGTGAGGGTTAAGGTGAGGGCCAGAGTTAGGGTTTGGGATAGGGTTAGGGATAGGTTAAGGGTTAGGGTTAGGGTGAGGGTGAGGGTGAAGGTTAGCGATAGGGTGAGGGTTAGGGTTAGGGTGAGGGTTAGGGTTAGGGTTAGGGTGAGTGTTAGGGTTAGGGTGAGGGTTAGGGTTAGGGTAAGGGCTATGGTTAGGATTAGGTTTAGGTTGAGGGCTAGGGTGAGGGTGAGTTTTAGGGTTAGTGTTAGGGTTAGGGTGAGGATTAGTGTTAGTGTGAGGATTAGGGTTAGTGTGAGGATTAGGGATAGGATTAGGCTGAGGGTTAGGGTGAGGGTTAGTGTTAGGGTTAAGGTTAGTGTGAGAGTTAGGGTGAGGTTTAGGATTAGGGTTAGAGATAGGGTGAGGGTTAGGGTGAGGGTAAGGGTTAGGGTGAGGGTTAGGGTGAGGGTGAGGTTTAGGGTTAGGGTTAGAGTTAGGGTTATGGTGAGGTTTAGGGCTAGGGTTAGGGTGAGGATTAGGGTGAGGATTAGGGTTAGGTTTAAGGATAGTGTGAGGGTTAGGGTGAGGGTAAGGATTACGGTGAGGGTTAGGCTGAGGATAAGGTTTAGGGTTAGAGTTAGGGTTAGGGTGAGGGTTAGGTGGAGGGTGAGGGTGAGGCTTAGGGTGAGGGTGAGGGTTAGGTGGAGGGTGAGGGTGAGGGTTAGGGTGAGGGTGAGGGTGTGGGTTATGGTTAGCATTAGGGTTAGGGTTAGGGTGAGGGTTAGTATTAGGGTTAGGTTTAGGATATGGCTGAGGGTGAGGGTGAGCATGTGGGTTAGGGTTAGGATTAGGGTGAGGGTTAGCGTTCATGTGAGGGTGAGCGTGAGGATGAGGGTAATGTTTAGGGTGAGGGTTAGGGTGAGGGTGAGGTTTAGAGTTGATGTTAGGGTGAGGGTGAGGTTTAGGGTTAGGATTAGGTGAGGGTTAGGGTGAGGATTAGGGTTAGGGTTAGGGTTAGGATGAGGGTGAGGGTTAAGGTTAAGGTTAGGATGAGGGTTAGGGTTAGGGTTAGGGTTATGGTGAGGGTTAGGTTTAGGTTTAGGGTGATGGTTAGGCTTAGGGTTAAGGTTAGGGTGAGGTTTAGGCTTAGGTTTAGGGTTAGGCTTAGGGTTATTGTTAGGGTTAGGCTTAGTGTTAGGGTGAAGGTTAGGGTTAGGGTTGGGCTGAGGATTAGGTTTAGGTTTAGGGTTAGGGTTAGGGTGAGGTTAATCGTTAGGGTGAGGTTTATGTTGTGGGTGAGGTATAGGGTTAGGGTTAGGGTTAGGGTTAGCGTGAGGTTTAGGGTTTGGTTTAGGGTTAGGGTTAGGATTAGGGTGAGGGTTAGTGTGAGGGTGAGGGTTAGGGTTAGCTTTAGGGTGAGCATTAGGGTTAGTGTGAGGGTTAGGGTGAGGTTGATGGTAACGATTCAGGTGAGGGTTCGGGTGAGGTTTCGGGTGAGGTTTAGGGTTAGGGTTAGGGTGAGGGTTAGGGTTAGAGTTAGGGTTAGCGTTAGAGTTAGGCTGAGGGTGAGTGAGGGTGAGGGTTAGGGTTCGGGTTAGGGTGATGGTTTGGGTTAGGTTTAGGATTAGGATGAGGGTTAGGCTGAAGGGTAGGGTTAGGGTTAGGGTGAGGGTTAGGATTAGTGTGAGGGTTAGGGTTAGGGTTGGCGATAGGGTGAGGTTAAGGTTTAGGGTGAGGGTTAGGTTGAGGGTGAGGTATAGGGTTAGGGTTATGGTTAGGGTGAGGGTGAGGGTTAGGTTTAGCATTAGGGTTAGGGTGAGCGTTGGGTTAGGGTTAGGATGACGGCTAGAGTGAGTGTGAGGTTTAGGGTTAGGGTTAGGGTTAGGGTTAGGGTGAGGATTAGGGTTAGGGTTAGGGTGAGAGTTTGAGGTGTAGGGTTAGGGTTAGTTTGAGAGTTAAGTTTAGTGTGAGGGTTATGGTTAGGGTTAGGGTTAAGTTTAGGGTGAGGGTAAGGGTTAGGTTTAGTGTTAGGGTGAGGGTGAGGGTGATGGTTAGGATTAGGGTTAGGGTGAGGCTTAGGGATAGGGTGTGGATTAGGGTTATGGTTAGGGTGAGGGTGAGGGTGAGGGTGGGGGTGATGGTGAGGTTTAGAATTAGGTTTAGGGTTAGGGTGAGGATGAGTTTGAGGGTGAGGTTTAGGGTTAAGGTTAGGGTTAGGGTTAGGGTTACGATGAGGGATGCGTGAGTGTTAGGGTTAGGGTTAGAGTGAGGGGCAGGGTTAGTTTGACGGTTAGGGTTAGGGTTAGGGTGGGGGTTAGGGTGAGGGTAAGGGTTAGGGTGTGGTTTCGGATGAGGGTGTGGGTTAGGGTTAGGCCTAGGGTTTTGGTGAGGTTTAGGTTGAGGGTTAGGGTTTGGATAGTGTTATGGTGAGGGTGAGAGTTAGGGTGAGGTTAGGGTTAGGTTTAAGGCTAGGGTTAGGGTGAGGGTTAGGGTGAAGGTTAGGGTTAGGGTTAGGGTTAGGGTGAGGTTAAGCGTTAGGGTGAGGGTTAGGGTTAGGGTGAAGGTTAGGGTTAGGTTAAGGGATATGGTTAGGATTAGCTTTAGGGTGAGGGCTAGGTTGAGGGTGAGTGTTCGGGTTACTGTTAAGGTTAGGGTGAGTATTAGGGTTAGTGTGAGGGTTAGGGTTAGGGTTAGGGTGAGCATTAGGTTTACGGTGAGGGTTAGGGTGAGGTTTAGGGTTTGGGTTAGGTTTAAGGTGAGGCTGAGTGTGAGGGTTAGGGATAGGGTGAGGGTTAGGGTTAGGGTGAGGGTTAGGGTTAGATTAAGGGATATGGTTAGGATTAGCTTTAGGGTGAGGGTGAGTGTTCGGGTTACTGTTAAGGTTAGGTTAAACCTTAGGGTGAGGGTTAGGGTTAGGGTTAGGTTTAGGCTTAGCATTAGGTTTACGGTGAGGGTTAGGGTGAGGTTAAGGTTTGGGTTAGGTTTAGGGTGAGGGTGAGGGTGAGGGTTAGGGTTAGGGTTAGGGTGAGGGTTAGGGTTAGGTTAAGGGATATGGTTAGGATTAGCTTTAGGGTGAGGGCTAGGTTGAGGGTGAGTGTTCGGGTTACTGTTAAGATTAGGGTGAGGATTAGGGATAGTGTGAGGGTTAGGGTTAGGGTTAGGGTGAGCATTAGGCTGAGGGGTAGGGTTAGGTTTAGGTTGAGGTTTAGGTTTAGTGTGAGGGTTAGGATTAGGGTTAAATTTAGGGTGAAGGTTAGGGTTGGGGTGAGGGTTAGGGTTAGGTTTAGGGTAGGGTTAGGGTTAGGGTGAAGTGTAGGGTTAGGGTTAGGTTTGGGTGAGGGTGAGGGTTAGGTTGAGGGTGAGGGTTAGGGTGAGGGTGAGGTTTAGGGTTAGGATTAGGGTTAGGATTTGGCTGAGGGTGAGAGTGAAGGTGACAGTTAGTGTTAGGATTAGGGTGAGGGTTAGGTTTCGTGTGAGGGTTAGGGTGAGGTCGAGGTTAATGTTTATGGTGAGGGATAGGGTGAGGGTGAGGTTTAGGGTTAATATTAAGGTTAGGGTGAGAGTTAGGGTGAGGCTAAGGGTTAGGGTTAGAGTTAGGATGAGGGTTAGAGTTAGGGTTAGGGTTAGGATTAGGGTGAGGATTAGGGTTAGGGTGAGGGTTAGGGTTAGGGTTAGGGTTAGGTATAGGGTGTAGCTTAGGGTGAGGGTGAGGGTGAGGGTTAGGGTGAGTGTTAGGGTTAGGGTAAGGGATATGGTTAGGATTAGCTTTAGGGTGAGGGCTAGGTTGAGGGTGAGTGTTGTGGTTACGGTTAGGGTTAGGGTGAGGATTAGGGTTAGTTTGAGGGTTAGGGTTAGGGTTAGGGTGAGCATTAGACTGAGGGGTAGGGTTAGGTTTAGGTTTAGGGTTAAGTTTAGTGTGAGGGTTAGGGTTAGAGTTGGGGTTAAATTTAGGGTGAGGGTTAGGGTTAGGGTGAGGGTTAGGGTTAGCATTAGGGTTAGGGTGAAGGTGAGGGCGAGGGTTAGGGTTAGGATTAGGGTTAGGGTTAGGATTTGGCTGAGAGTGAGGATTAGAGTTAGGGTTAGGATGAGGGTTAGGGTTCATGTGAGGGTTAGCATGATAGTGAGGGTAAGGCTTAGGGTGAGGTTTAGGGTGAGGGTGAGGTTTAGGGTTAATGTTAGGTTTAGGGTGAAGGTTAGGGTGAGGGTGAGGGTTAAGTTTAGGGTTAGGGTGAGGGTTAGGGTGAGCATTAGTGTTAGGGTAAGTGTTAGGGTGAGGGTTAGGGTGAGGGTGAGGGTTAGGGTGAAGTTGAGGGTTAGGGTTAGGGTGAGAGTTAGGGTTAGATTTAGGGTTAGGGTGAGGGCTAGGGTGAGGGTGAGGTTTAGGATTAGGGTTAGGGTTAGGGTGAGGTTTAGGTTTAGGATAAGGGTTAGGATGAGGGATAGGGTTAGGGTTAGGATGAGGGTTAGAGTTAGTTTGACGGTTAGTGTTAGGGTTAGGGTTAGGGTGAGGATAAGGGTTAGGTTGTGGGTTAGCGTGAGGGTGAGGGTTAGAGTTAGGGTTAGGGTTATGGTGAGTGTTAGTTTGAGCGTTATGGTTTGGGTTAGGGTTAGGTTGAGGGTGACGGTTAGGGTGAGTGTTAGGTTTAGGGTTAAGGTTAGTGTGAGGGTGAGGATGAGGGTGAGGGTTAGGGATATTGTGAGGGTTAGGGTTAGGGTGAGGTTTAGGGTTACTGTTAGGGTGAGGGTTAGGGTTAGGGTTACGGTGAGGGTAAGGGTTAGGGTGAGTGTTAGGGTGAGGGTGAGGTCTCGGGTGAGATTGAGGGTTAGGGTGTTGGTGAGGATTAGGGTGATGGTTAGGGTGATGGTTAGGTTTAGGGTGAGGGTTAGGGTGAGGGTGAGGTCTCGGGTGAGATTGAGGGTTAGGGTGTTGTGGAGGGTTAGGTTTAGGGTGAGGGTTAGGGTGACGGTGTGTGTTAGGGTGTGGATGAGGGTTAGGATTAGGGTTAGGGTTAGGGTGAGGGTTAGGGTTAGGGTTAGGATGATTATTAGGATGAAGGGTAGGCTTAGGGTTAGGGTGAGGGTTAGGGTTAGTGTGTGGTTCAGGGTTAGGTTGAGAGTTAGGTTGAGGTTTAGGGTTAGAGTTAGGGATAGGGTGAGATTTAGGGTGAGGGTTAGGGTTAGGGCTAAGATTAGAGTTAGGGTGAGGGTTACGGTGAGGGTAGGGTTAGGGTGATGATTAGGGTGGGGGTTAGGGTTAGGCTTAGAGTTAGGGTGAGGATTAGGGTGAGTGTTAGGGTTAGGGTTAGGGTGATGTTCATGGTGAGGGTTAGGTTTAGGTTTAGTGTGAGGTTTAGGGTGAGGATTAGGTTTAGGGTTAGGGTTAAGATGAGCATAATGGTTACGTTGAGGGTTAGTTAGAGGGTGATGGTTAGGGTTAGTTTAGGGTTAGGGTGAGGGTTAGGGTGAGGTTTAGGTTTAGGTTAGGTTTAGGGTGAGGGTGACGTTTAGGGTTAGGGTTATGGTGAGGGTTAGGGTTAGGGTTACAATTAGGGTGAGGGTGAGTGTTAGGATTATGGTTAGGGTTAGGGTTAAGTTTTGGGTTATTGTTAGGGTTATGGTTAGTGTTAGGTTGAGGGTGAGGGTGAGGTTTAGGTTTAGGATTAGGGTTAGGGTTAGGGTGAGGGTGAGGGTTAAGGTTAGGATTAGGTTTAGAGTTAGGCTGAGGGTGAGGTTGAGGGTGAGTGTGAGGGTTAGAGTTAGGGTTAGTGTTAGGGTTAGGATGACGGTTCGGGTGAGGGATACGTTTAGGGTTAGGGAGAGGTTAGGGTTAGTTTGACGGTTATGGTTAGTGTTAGGGTTAGGTTTAGGATGAGGGCAAGGGTTAGGGTGTGGGATAGGGTGAGGGTGAGGTTTACGGTTAGGGTTAGGGTTATGGTGAGGGTTAGTTTGAGGGTTAGGGTTTGGTTAGGGTTAGGGTTAGGGTGAGGGTTAGGGTGAGGGTTAGGTTTAGGGTTAGGCTTTGGGTTAATGTGAGGATTAGGGTTAGGGTTAGGGTTAGGGTAAGGGTTAGGATGAGGGTTAGGGTGAGGGTTAGGGTGAGGGTGAGGGTGAGCATTAAGGTTAGGAATAGGGTTAGGGTTAGGCTGAGTGTGAGTGTGAGGTTGAGGGTGAGGTTTAGGGTTAGTGTGAGGGTTATGGTTAGGGTTAGGGTTAAGGTGAGGGTTAGGGTTAGAATTAGGGTGAGGGTGATGGTGAGGGCTAGGGTTAGTGTTAGGGTGAGTGTTATTGTTATGGTTAGGGTGAGGGTGAGGGTGAGGGTGAAGGTGAAGGTGAGAGTTAGGGTTAGGTTTAGATTTAGGGTGAGGGAGAGGGTGAGGGTTAGGGTTAGTGGTTAGATTTAGGCTGAGGGTGAGCGTGATGTTTAGGGTTAGGGTTAGGGTGCAGTTTAGGGTTAGTGTGAGGGTTAGGGTTAGGATGAGGTTGAGGGTGACGGTGAGGGTTAGTGTTAGGGTTAGTGTTCGGGTTAGGGATAGGGGGCGGGTGAGGTTTAGGGTTAGGGTTCGGGTTAGGGATAGGATGAGGGTGAGGTTTAGGGTTAGGGTGAGGGTTAGGCTGACGGTAAGGGTGACGGTGAGGGTGAGGTTGAGAGAGGATTTCGGTAGGTAAGGGTTAGGGTTAGGGTTAGGGTTAGGGTGAGGTTAGGGTTAGTGTTACGGTTAGTGTGAGGGTTAGGGTTAGAATTAGGATGAGGGTGAGGCTGAGCGTTAGGGTTAGGATTAGGGTGAGGGTGAGCGATAGGGTTAGGATTAGGGTTAGGTTTAGAGTTACACTGACGGTGAGTGTGAGGGTGAGGGTGAGGGCTAGGGTTAGAGTTAGGGTTAGGGTTAGCGTTAGGCTGCAGGTGAGGGTGAGGGTGAGCGTTAGGGTTAGGTTTAGGGTTAGGGTTAGTGTTAGGATATTGATTTGGGTTAGGTTTAGGATTAGGATGAGTGTTAGACTTAGGGGTAGGGGTAGGGTTAGGGTGAGGGTTAGGATTAGAGTGAGGGTTAGGGTTAGGGTTAGGGTTATGGTGACGGTAAGGGTTAGGTGAGGGTTAGGGTGAGGGTTAGGTTTAGGGTGAGGGTGAGGGTTAGGCATAGCATTAGGATTAGGGTGAGGGTGAGGGTTAGGTTTAGGGTTAGGGTGAGGGCTAGGGTGAGGGTGAGGGTTAGAGTTACGGTTAGGGTTAGGGTGAGGATTAGGTTTAGGGTTAGGGTTACAGTGAGTGATAGGCTGAAGGGTAGGGTTAGGGTTAGGTTGAGAGTTAGGTTTAGTGTAAGGGTAAGGGTTAGGGTTAGGGTTAAGTTTAGGGTGAGGGCAAGCGTCAGGGTGAGTGTTCAGGTGAGGGTGAGGGTTAGGGTTAGCATTAGATTAGGGTTAGTTTTAGGGTGAAGGTTAGGGTTAGGTTTAGGGTTATGGTGAGGGCGAGGATTAGGGTGAGGGTGAAGGTGAGGCTTAGGATGAGGGTGAGGGTGAGGGTTAGGGTTAGCGTTAGGGTTAGGGTTAGGGTGAGCATGAGGGTTACGATTAAGATTAGGGTTAGTGTTAGGATTTGGCTGAAGGTGAGGTTGAGGATTAGGGTTAGGTTTAGGGTGAGGGTTAGGGTTCGTGTGAGGTTTAGCGTGAGGCTGAGGGTAAGGGTTAGGGTGAGGGTTAGGTTGAGGGTGAGGTTTAGGTTTAATGTTGGGGTTAGGGAGAGAATTAGGTTGAGGGTGAGGGTTAGGGTTAGTGTTAGGGTGAGGGTTAGGTTGAGGGTGAGGCTTAGGGTGAGGGTGAGGGTGAGGGTTAGGGTGAGGGTGAGGGTTAAGTTTGGGTGAGGGTGAGGGTTAGGGTTAGGTTGAAGGTGAGGGTGAGGTTGATGGTTAGGGTTAGCGTTAGGGTTAGGGTTAGGGTTACGATGAGGGTTAGGGTGAGTGATAGGGATAGGGTTAGGGTGCGGGTTAGGGTTAGTTGGACGGTTAGGGTTAGGGTTAGGGTTAAGGTGGGGATAAGGGTTAGGTTCAGTTTTAGGGTTAGGGTTAGGGTGAGGTTAAGGGATAGGGTGAGGGTTAGGGTGAGGGTGAGGGTTATTGTTAGCATTAGGGTTTGGGTGAGGGTTAGGGTGAGGTTTAGGCTTAGGGTTATGGTTATGGTGAGGGTGAGGGTGAGGGTTAGTGATATTGTGAGGTTTAGGGCTGGGTGAGGGTTAGGGTAAGGGTTAGGGTGTGACTTGGGGTGAGGGTTAGGGTGAGGGTGAGGGTTAGGGTGAGGGTTAAGGTAAGAGTGAGAGTTAGGTTTAGGGTGAGGTTTAGGGTGTCGGTGAGGGTTATGGTGCTGGTGAGGGTTAGGTTTAGGGTTAGGGTTAGGGTGAGGGTTAGGGTTAGGTTAAGGATGATTATTAGGATGAGGTGTAGGCTTTGGTTTAGGGTGAGGGTTAGGGTTAGTGTGAGGGTTTGGTTTAGGCTTAGGGTGAGGGTTAGGGTGAGGGTTAGGATTAGAGTTAGGAATAGGGTGAGATTTAGGGTGAGGGTTAGGGAAGGGTTAAGGTTAAAGTTAGGGTAAGGGTTAGGGTGAGGGTAACGGTTAGGGAGAGGGTTAGAGTGAAGTTGAAATTTAGGGTTAGGTTAGTGTTAAGGTGAGGGGTAGGGTGAGTGTTAGGGTTAGGGTTAGATTTAGGGTGAGGTTTAGAGTGAGGGTTAGGGTGAGGGTTATGTATAGAGTTAGGGTGAGGTTTAGGGTGAGGGTTAGGGTTAGGGTTAGGGTGAGGGTTAGGGTGAGGTTTAGAGTTAGGGTGAGGGTGAAGGTCAGGGTTAGGTTTGCCATTAGGGTTAGGGTTAGGGTTAAGCTTAGGGTGAGGTTGTGGGTGAGGGTGAGGGTGAGGGTTAGGGATAGGGTTTGGGTTAGGGTGTGGATTTGGGTTAGGGTTAGCATGATGTTTAGGGTGAGGGTGAGGGTTAGGGTTAGGGTGTGGGTGAGGGTTAGGGTTAGGGTGAGGTTTAGGGTGGCGGTGAAGGTTAGGGTGAGGGTAGGGGTTAGGGTTAGGTTTAGGGTTAGGGTGAGGTTTAGGTTGAGGGTTAGGCTTAGGGTTAGTGTGAGGTTTAGGTTTAGGCTTAGGTTTAGGGTTAGGGAGAGGTTGAGGTTTAGGGTAAGGGTTAGATAGTGTGAGGATGAGGGTGAAGGTTAGGGTTAGCAATAGGGTAAGGGTTAGGGTTAGGTTGAGTGTGAGGGTGAGATTGAGGGTGAGCTTTAGGTTAGTGTGAGGTTTATGGTTAGGGTTAGGGTTAGCATGAGTGTTACGTTTAGAGTTAGGGTAAGGGTGATGGGGAGGGTTAGGGTTAGGGTTAGGGTTATTGTTATGGTTAGGGTGGGGGTGAGGGTTAGTGTTAGGTTTAGGGTGAGTGTGAGGGTGAGGGTTAGGGTTAGGGTTAGGGTGAGGTTGAGAGTGAGGGTTAGCGTAAGGATTAGGGTTAGGGTTAGTGTTAGGGTTAGGTTTAGGGTTAGGGTGAAGTTGAGGGTTCGGGTAGCGGTGAGGGTGAGAGTGAGGGTAAGGGTTAGGATTAGGATTAGGGTGAGGGTGAGGTTTAGGGGTTAGGGTTAGGGTTAGGGTTAGGTTGAGGGCTTGGGGGAGGTTGAGGTTTAGGGGGAGGGGGAGGGGGAGGGTGAGAGAGAGGGTTTCAGTTAGGTAAGTGTTAGGGTTAGGGTGAGGGTTAGGGATAGGGTTAGGGTGAGGGATAGGGTTAGGGTGAGGGATAGGGTTAGGGTGATGTTTAGGGTGAAGGTTCGGGTTAGGGTGAGAGTGAGGGTTCGGGTGAGGGTTAGGGTTAGGGTGTGGGTGAGAGTTAGGGTTAGGGTGAGGGTTAGGGTTAGGGTTAGGGTTAGTGTGAGGGTTAGGGTTAGGCTTAGGGTTAGGGTTAGGATTAGGGAGAGGATGAGGCTTAGGGTTAGGGTTAGATTTAGTGTAGCGTGAGGGTGAGGGTTAGGGCTAGGATTAGGGTTAGGGTTAGATTTAGGCTGAGGGTGAGTGTGAATGTGAGGGTGAGGGTTAGGGTTAGGGTTAGGGTGAGGGTTAGGGTTACTGTGAGAGTTAGGGTGAGGGTGAGGTAAGGGTTAGGTTGAGGGTTAGGGTGAGGGGAATGGTGAGGGTTAGGGTTAGGGTTAGGGTGATGGTTTGGAATAGGTTTACGATTAGGATGAGGGTTAGGCTTAGGGGTAGGGTTAGGGTTAGGGTGAGGGTTAGGATTATTGTGAGGGTTAGGGTTAGGGTTAGTGTGAGGGATAGGGATAGGTTGAGGGTTAGGGTGAGGGTGAGGGTTATGGTTAGGGTTAGGGTGAGGGTTAGTGTGTGGGTTTCGGTTAGGTTTGGGGTTAGGGTGAGGTTGAGGTTTAGGGTTAGCATTAGGGTAAGGGTGAGGGTGAGGGTTAGGTTTATGGTTAGGGTGAGGGCTAGGGTGAGGGTGAGCGTTAGGGTTAGGTTTAGGGTTAGGGTGAATGTTAGGGTAAGTGTTAGGGTTATGGTGAGGGTTAGGGTGAGGGGTATGGTTAGGTTGAGGGTGAGGGTTAGGGTGAGGGCTCGGGATCAGGTGACAGTGAGGTTTTGGGTTACGGTTAGCGTTAGGGTGAGGGTTGGGTTAGGGTTAGGGTTAGGGTGAGGGTGAGGTTTATGGTTAGGGTGAGGGTTAGTGTTAGTGTGAGTGTTAGGGTTAGGGTTAGGATTAGAGTTAGGGTGAGGGTGAGGTTTAGGTTTAGGGTTAGGGTGAGGTTTAGGGTTTGGTTTAGGCTTAGTGTGAGGGTTAGGGTTAGGGTTAGGGTTAATGTTAGGGTTAGGGTTAGGGTGAGGTTGAGAGTTACGCTGAGATTTAGATTTACGTTTATGGTTAGGGTGAGGGTGAGGGTTATGGTTAGGATTATGGTTAGGGTTAGGCTGAGGGTGAGGGTGAGGGTTAGGGTTAGTGTTAGGGTTAGGGTGAGGGTGAGGGCTAGGGTGAGGGTGAGGGTGAGGGTGAGGGTGAGTTTTCTGTTAGGTAATGGTTAGGGCTAGGGTGAGGGTGAGGATTAGGGTGAGGGTGAGTGTTAGGGTGAGGGTTAGAGTTAGGGTTTGGGTTAGGGTTAGGATTAGGCTTAGGATTAGGTTTATGCTGAGGGTGAGGGTGAGGGTGAGGTTTAGGGTTAGGGTTAGGTTTAGGGTGAGGGCTAGGGTGAGAGTTAGGGTTAGGGTGAGCGTGAGGGTGACAGTGAGGTTTAGGTGAGGGTTAGGTTTAGGGTGAGTGTTAGGGTTAGGGTTAGGGTGAGGGTTAAGTTAAGGTTGATGTTTAGGTTGAGGGTGAGGGTTAGGGTTAGTGTTACGGTTAGAATGAGGGTGAGGGTGAGGGTTAGGTTTAGGATTAGGGTTAGGGTTAGGTTTAGGTTTAGGGTGAGTGTGAGCGTGAGGGTGAGGGTTAGGCTGAAAGTTAGCGTTAGGGTTAGGGGGAGGTTTAGTGTGTGTGAGGGTGAGAGTTAGGGTGAGGGTTAGGGTGACGGTGCGGGTTAGGATGAGTTTTACGGTTAGGGTTAGGGTTAGGGTTAGGTTTAGGGTGAGGGATAGGTTTAGGGTGAGGGTGAGGTTGAGGATGAGGGTTTCCGTTAGGTAATGGTAAGGGGTAGGGTTAGGGTGAGGATTAGGGTCAGGGTGAGGGTTAGGGTGAGGGTTAGGTTGAGCGTTACGGTTAGGGTTGGGGTGAGGGTAAGGTTTAGAGTGAGGTTCAGGTTGAGGGTTAGGGTTAGTGTTAGGGTTAGGGTTAGTGTGAGGGTGAGGGTTAGGGTTAGGATTACGGTTAGGGTTAGGCTGAGGGTTAGGGTTAGGGTTAGGGTTAGGGTAACTGTGAGGGCTAGGGTGAGGGTGACGGTTAGGGTGAGGGTGAGGGTGAGGTTTCGGTTAGGTAATGGTTAGGGTTAGGGTGAGGGTGAGGATTAGGGTGAGGGTGATGGTTAGGGTTTGGGTTAGGTTTAGGGGTTGGGTTAGGGTTAGGATTAGGTTTAGGATTAGATTTAGGCTGAGGGTGAGGGTGAGGGTAAGGGTGAGAGTTAGGGTTATGGTTAGGTTTAGGTCGAGGGCTAGGGTGAGGGTTAGGGTTAGGGTGAGGGTGAGGGTGAGGACGAGGGTTTCGGTTAGGTAATGGTTAGGGTTAGGGTTAGGGTGAGGATTAGGGTGAAAGGGAGGTTTAGGGTGAGGTTTAGGTTTAGGGTTAGGGTGAAGGTTAAGGTAAGGGTGATGTTTAGGGTGAGGGTGAGGGTGAGGGTGTGGGTGAGGGTTAGGGTGGGGGTGAGAGTTAGTGTAAGGGTGAGGGTTAGTGTGACTGTGAGGGTTAGGGTGAGGGTGAGCGTTGGGGTTAGGTTTAGGGTTAGGGTGAGGGTTAGGGTTAGGCTTAGAGTTAGGGTGAGGATTAGGGTGAGTGGTATGGTTAGGGTGAGGGTGAGAGTTAGGTTTAGGATTTGGGTGAGGGTTAGGGTTAGGGTGAGAGTTGGGGTTAGGGTTAGGGTTAGGGTGAGGTTGAGGGTTAGGGTTAGGGTTAGGGTGAGAGTTAGGGTTAGGATTAGACTTAGGGTTAGGGTTAGGCTGAGGTTAAGGGTTAGGGTGAGGGTTGGGGTTACGATGAGGTTTAGGGTTAGCGTTAGGGTTAGGGTGAATGTTAGAGTTAAGGTTAGGGTTAGGGTGAGGGTTAGGGTTAGCTTTTAGTGTTAAGATGAGGGGTAGGGTTAGGGTTAGGATGAGAGTTAGTGTTAGTGTGAGTGTTAGGGTTAGGCTTAGGTTTAGGGATAGGGTTAGGTTGAGGGTAA
Source organism: Dipodomys spectabilis (assembly GCF_019054845.1). Classification (NCBI taxonomy): domain Eukaryota; kingdom Metazoa; phylum Chordata; class Mammalia; order Rodentia; family Heteromyidae; genus Dipodomys; species Dipodomys spectabilis. Next base: position 1,204,119 of record NW_024871228.1, on the reverse strand, counting down.
GGCTTAGGGTGAGGGCTAGATTGAGGGTGAGTCTTAGATTTAGGGTCAGGGTTAGGGTGAGGGTGAGGGTTAGGATTAGCTTTAGGGTTAGGGTGAGGTTTAGTTTGAGGGTTACGATTAGGGTTAGTGTTAGTGTTAGGGTAAGGGTGAGGGTTAGGGTGAGGGTAAGGGTTAGGGTGAGGGTTAGGGTGAGGGTGAGGGTTAGGGTTAGCATTAGGGTTAGGGTGAGGGTTAGGTTGAGGGTTACGGTTAGGGTTAGGGTGAGGGTAAGGGTTAGGGTTAGGTTTATGGTTAGGGTGAGGGTTAGGGTTTGCGTTAGGGTTAGGGTGATGGTTAGGGTTAGGTTTAGGGTTATGGTTAGGGTGTGGGTTATGGTTAGGGTTAGGATTAGGGTGGGGGTGAGGGTTAGGTTTAGGGTTAGGGTGAGGTTTAGAGTTTGGATTAGGCTTAGGATGAGGGTTATTGTTAGGGTTATGTTATTGTTAGAGTTATTTTTAGGGTGAGGGTGAGGGAGATGGTTAGATTTAGGTTTAGAGTTAGGGTGAGAGTGAGGGTTAGGGTTAGGATTACAGTTAGTGTAGGCTGAGGTTGAATGTGAGGGTTAGGGTTAGGGTTAGGGTTAGGGTTAGTGTGAGGGTGAGGGTTAGGGTTAATTTTAGTCTTAGGGTGAGGCTTAGGTTTAGGTTTACTGTTAGGGTTAGGGTGAGGGTGAGAGTTAGGGTTAGGGTTAGGCTGAGGATTAGGGTTAGGATTAGGGTGAGGGTGAGCATGAGGGTTAGGGTTAGAGTTAGTGTGAGGGTGAGCGTGAGGGTGAGGGTTAGTGTGAGGGTTAGGGTTGGGATTAGGGGGAGGTTTAGGGTGTGGGTGAAGGTGAGGGTTAGGGTGAGGGTTAGGGTGACGGTGAGGGTTAGGGTGACAGTGAAGTTTAGGGTTAGGGTTAGCGTTAAGTTGAGGTTTAGGATTAGGTTAGGTTTAGAATGAGAGTTAGGGTTAGGGTTAGAGTTAGGGTGAGGGTAAGGGTAAGGGTGAGGGTTAGGTTGAGGTTGAAGTTTAGGGTTAGGGTTAGCTTTAGGGTTAGGGTGAGGGTTAGGGTGAGGGGTAGGGTTACGGTTAGGGTTAGGATGAGGGTGAGGGTTAGGGTTAAGTTTAGGATGAGGCTTAGTGTTAGGGTGAGGTTTAGGGTTAGGGTTAGGGTGAGGTTTAGGGTGAGGGCTAGGGTGAGGGTTAGGGTTAGGGTGAGGGTTAGGGTGACGGTGAGGGTTAGGGTGACAGTGAAGTTTAGGGTTAGGGTTAGCGTTGAGGTTTACGATTAGGTTAGGGTTAGAATGAGAGTTAGGGTTAGGGTTAGAGTTAGGGTGAGGGTAAGGGTTAGGGTGAGGGTTAGGTTGAGGTTGAAGTTTAGGGTTAGGGCTAGCTTGAGTGTTAAGGTGAGGGTTAGGGTGAGGGGTAGGGTTATGGTTAGGGTTAGGATGAGGGTGAGGGTTAGGGTTAAGTTTAGGGTGAGGCTTAGTGTTAGGGTGAGGTTTAGGGTTAGGGTTAGGGTTAGGGTGAGGGTGAGTGTGAGAATGAGGGTTTCGGTTAGGTAATGGTTAGGGTTAGGGTTAGGGTTAGGGTGAGGATTAGGGTGAGGGTGATGGTTAGGGTGAGGGTTAGATTTAGGGTGAGGATTAGGGTTAGGGTGATGTTTAGGGGGAGGGGGAGGGTTAGGGTGAAGGTGATGGTTTGTATAGTGTGAGGGTTAGGCTGTGGGTGAGGGTTAGGGTTAGGGTGAGGGTTAGGGTGAGCATGAGTGCTAGGATGATGGTGAGTCTTAGGGTTAGGTATAGGGTTAGGGTTAGTGTTAGGGTAAGGGTTAGGGTCAGGGTGAGGGTTAGGGTGAACGTGAGTGCTAGGATGAGGGTGAGTCTTAGGGTGAGGTATAGGGTTAGGGTTAGTGTTAGGGTAAGGGTTAGGGTGAGGGTTAGGGTGACCGTGAGTGTTAGGGTGAGGGTGAGCCTTAGGGTTAGGTATAGAGTTAGGGTTAGTGTTAAGGTAAGGGTGAGGGTTACGGTGAGGGTTAGGGTGAGTGGTATGGTTAGGGTGAGGGTGAGGGTTAGGTTTAGGGTTAGGGTTTGGGTTAGGGTTCGGGTGAGAGTTAGGGTTAGGGTTAGGGTTAGGGTGAGGTTGAGGGTTAGGATTAGGGTTAGGGTTAGACTTAGGGTTAGGCTTAGCCTGAGGGTAAGGGTGATGATGAGGGTTAGGGTTAGCATGAGGGTTAGGGTGAGGGTTAGGTTTAGGGTGAGGGTTAGGGTGAGGCTTAGGGTTAGGGTTAGTGTTAGGATGAGGGTTAGGGTGAGGGGTAGGGTTAGGGTTAGGGTGAGGGCTAGGGTTAGTGTGAGGGTTAGGGTTAGGGTTAGGGTAAGGGTTAGGGTTAGGGTGAGGGTAATGGTTAGGGTGAGGGTAATAGTTAAAGTGAGGGTTAGGGTGAGGCTTAGGTTCAGGTTTAGGGTTAGGGTGAGGGTGAGGGTTAGGTTTAGCAGTAGGGTTAGGGTGAGGTTTAGGTTGAGGGTACGGTTAGGGTTATGGTGAGGGTAAGGGTTAGGGTGAGGTTTAGGGTGAGGGTTAGGGTTAGTGTTAGGGTTAGGGTTAGGTTGTGGGTGAGGGTTAGGGTTAGCATTAGGGTTAGGGTGAGGGTTAGGTTGAGGGTTACGGTTAGGGTTAGGGTAAATTTAAGGGTCAGGGTTAGGGTTAGGGTTAGGGTGAGGGTTAGGGTTAGGGTTAGGGTTAGGTTGAGGTTTAGGTGAGGGTTAGGGTTAGGCTTAGGTTTAGGGTGAAGGTGAGTGTTAGGGTTAGTGTTAGGGTTAGGGTGAGTTTTAGGGTTAGGTTTAGGGTGAGGGTGAGGATGAGGGTTAGGGTTAGAGTGAGGGTGAGGGTGAAGGTGAGGGTTAGGTTTAGGTTTAGGGTTAGGGTTAGGGTTAGGCTTAGGGTGAATGTGAGCATGATTGTGAGGGTTACGGTGAGGGTTAGGTTTAGGGTGAGGGGGAGGTTTAGGGTGTGGTTGAGGGTGAGGGTTAGGGTGAGGGTTAGGGTGACTTTGAGGGTTAGGGTGAGGGTGAAGTTTAGGGTTAGTGTTAGCGTTAGGGTGAGGTTTAGGGTTAGGTTTAGAGTTCGGGTGAGGGTGAGGGTTAGCGTTAGTTTTAGGGTTAGTGTTAGGGATAGGGTTAAGGTTAGAGAAGGGTGAGGGTAAGGGTTAGGTTGAAGGTGAGGGTTAGGTTTAGGGTTAGGGTTAGCGTTAGGGATAGGGTTAGGGTGAGGGTGAGGGTTAGAGTTAGGGTTAGGGTTAGGATGAGGGTTAGGGTGAGAGGTAGGTTTAGGGTTAGTGTGAGAGTTAGGGTCAGTGTGAGGGTTAGGGTTAGGGTTAGGGATAGGGTGAGGGTAAAGTTTAGGGTGAGGGTTAGGGTGAGTGTGAAGGTTAGGATTAGCTTTAGGGTTAGGGTGAGGGTTAGGTTGAGGGTCACGGTTATTGTTAGGGTGAGGGTTAGGGTTAGGGTGAGGTTTAGGGTGAGGGTTAGGTTTAGTGTTAGGGTTAGGGTTATTGTGAGAGTTAGGGTGAGGGTGAGGGTTAGGGTTAGCATTAGGCTTAGGGTGAGGTTTAGGTTGAGGTTTACAGTTAGGGTTAGGGTGAGGGTAAGGTTTAGGGTTAGGTTTAGGGTTAGGTTGAGGGTTAGGGTTAGGGTGAGTGTGAGGGTGAGGATGAGGGTTTTGGTTAGGTAATGGTTAGGGTTAGGGTTAGGGTGAGGATTAGGGTGAGGATGAGGGTTAGGGTGAGGCTTAAGTTTAGGGTGTGGGTTAGGGTTAGTGTTTGGGTGAGGGTTAGGTTTAGGGTGATGTTTAGGGTGAGGGTGAAGTTTTGGGTGATTGTGAGGGGTCGGGTGAGTGTGAGGGTTAGGGTGTTGGTGAGGGATAGGGTTAGGTTGAGGTTTAGGGTGACGGTGAGTGTTATGGTGAGGGTGAGCATTAGGGTTAGGTTTAGGGTTAGGGTGAATGTTAGGGTAAGGTTTAGGGTTATGGTGAGGATTAGGGTGAGGGGTATTGTTAGGGTGAGGGTGAGGGTTAGGTTTAGGGTTAGAGTGAGGTTTAAGGTTAGGGTGAGAGTTAGGGTTAGGGTTAGGGATAGGGTGAGGTTGAGGGTTAGGGTTAGGTTGAGGTTTAAGGTTAGGGTGAGAGTTAGGGTTAGGGTTAGGGTTAGGGTGAGGTTGAGGGTTAGGGTTAGGGTTAGGTTTAGAGTTACATTGAGGGAGAGAGTGAGAGTTACTGTTAGGATTAGACTTAGAGTTAGGGTTATGCTGAGGGTAAGAGTGAGGGTGAGGGTTTGGGTTAGGATGAGGGTTAGGGTTAGGGTTAGTGTTAGGGTGAGGGTTACGGTTAGGGTTAGGGTGAGGGTGAGGGTGAGGGTTAGGGTTAGGATTAGGGTTAGGGTGAAGGTTAGGGTTAGGGTGAGTGTTAGGGTTAGGGTATGGGTTAGGGTCAGGGTGAGGGTTAGGTTTAGGGTTAGGGTGTGGGTTAGGGTTAGGGTGAGAGTTAGGGTTAGGGTTAGGGTTAGGGTGAGGTTGAGGGTTAGGGTTCGGCTTAGATTTAGGGTTAGGTTTAGGCTGAGGGTAAGGGTGATGGTGAGGGTTAGGGTTAGGTTGAGGGTTAGGGTTAGGGTTAGTGTTAGGGTGAGGGTTACGGTTAGGGTTAGGTTTAATGTGAGGGTTCGGATTAGGGTTAGGGTTAGGATGAGGGTTAGGCTGAGTGGTAGGGTTAGGGTTAGGGTGAGAGTTAGGTTTAGTGTGAGATTTAGGGTTAGGGTTAGGGTGAGGGTGAGGGTGAGGGTAAGGGTTACGGTGAGGGTTAGTGTGAGGGTAAGGGTTAGGATGAGTTTTAGGGTTAGGGTGAGGGTTAGGTTGAGGGTCACGCTCAGGGTTAGGGTGAGGGTAAGGGTTAGGGTGAGGTTTAGGGAAAGGGTTAGCATTAGTGTTAGGGTTAGGGTTAGGATGAGGGTTAGGGTGAGAGTGAGGGTTAGGTTTAACATTAGGGTTACGGTGAGTGTTAGGTAGAGGGTTACGGTTAGGGTTAGTTTGAGGGTAATGGTTAGGGGTAGGTTTAGGTTTAGGATGCGGGTTAGGGTTAGAGTTAGGTTTATGGTGAGAGTTAGGGTTAGGGTGAAGGTGAGGGTGACGATGAGGGTTTCAGTTAGGTATTGGTTAGGGTTAGGGTTAGGATGAGGATTAGGTTGAGGGTGAGGGTTAGTGTGAGGGTTAGGGCGAGGCGTATGGTTAGGGTGAGGGCGAGGGTTAGGTTTAGGGTTAGGGTGAGGTTTAGGGTTAGGGTGAGGGTTAGGGTTAGTGTTAGGGTTAGGGTGAAGTTGAGGGTTAGGATTAGGGTTAGGGTTAGAGTTATGGTGAGGGTGAGGGTGAGGGTGAGTGTTAGGGTTAGGATTAGACTTAAGGTTAGGTTTAGGCTGAGTGTAAGGGTGAGGGTGAGGGTGAGAGTTAGGGTTAGGGATAGGGTGAGGGTTAGGGTTAGGGTTAGGTTGAGGACGAGGTTTAAGGTTAGCATTAGGGCTAGGGTGAGCCTTAGATTGAGGGTTAGGATTAGGGTTAGTGTGAGGGTAAGGGTTAGTGTGAGGGTTAGGATTAGGTTTAGGGTTAGGGTGAGTGTTAGGGTTAGGCTTAGGGTTAGGGTGAGGGTGAGGGTGAGGTTTAGGGTTATGGTTAGAGTGAGGGTTAGGATTAGTGTGACGGTTAGGGTTAGGGTAAGGTTTAGGGTGAGGGTTAGGGTGAGGGTAATTGTTAGGTTTAGGGTTAGGGTTAGGGTGACGGTTAGATTGAGGGTTAGGTTTAGGGTTAGGGTGAGGGTTACGGTTAGGGTGAGGGTTACGGTTAGGGTAAGGGTTAGGGTGAGGGTTAGGGTTAGGGTTAGGGTGAGGGTGAGGGTAAGTGTTAGGGTGAGGTTTAGGATGTGGGCAAGGTTTAGGGTTAGCATTAGGGTTAGGTTGAGTGTTAAGTTGAGGGTTTGGATTAGGGTTAGGGTGAGGTTAAGGGTGAAGTTGAGGGTTAGGTTTAGGGTGAGGGTTAGGGTGAGTGTTAGGCTTAGGCTTAGGGTTAGGATGATGGTGAGGTTTAGGTTTAGGGTTAGCATGAGGGTTAGGATGAGGGTGAGGGTGTGGTTGAGGGTTAGGGTTAGGGTGAGGTTTACAGTGTGGGTGAGGGTTAGGGTTAGGGTGAGGGTTAGGGTGACAATGAGGGTTAGGGTGATGGTTAGGGTTAGGGTTAGTGTTAGGGTGAGCTTTCGTGTTAGGGTTAGGGTTCAGGTGAGGGTAAGTGTAAGGGTTAGGGTTAGGATTACAATTAAGGTTAGTTTGAGGGTTAGCGTTAGGGTTAGGGTTAGGGTGAGCGTTAGGGTTAGGATTAGGCTTAGGGTTAGGGTTAAGCTCTGGGTAAGGGTGAGGGTGAGGGTGAGAGTGAGGGTTAGGGTTAGGGTTAGGGTGAGGGTTAGGGTGAGGGCTAGTTTTAGGGTTGGGGTGAGGGTTAGGATTAGGGTTAGGGTTAGGGTTAGGGTGAAGTTTAGGGTGAGGGTTAGGGTTAGGGTTAGTGTG